>NC_140972.1:5431827-5691827 GCF_056783735.1 Eptatretus burgeri
GTTGTTTGAACCTGACCGTCTACTGATCTGCATGCCATGTCCCTGCTGTCCTTTCTGGAAAGATTGTGTGTGTGTGTGTGTGTGTGTGTGTGTGTGTGTGTGTGTGTGTGTGTGTGTGTGTGTGTGTGACCATGCGCCCGACCAGCGCGTCACTGCGTCCACTTTCCGCCGACACTCCAGGGGCCTTCGTCTGGCCATTCCCCAGACAAATGCCTGGCCCATCCCCATCTTCTTGAGATGCCGATCAACCTGCTGCAACGACGAGGCACGTGGCCGGCCCATTGGCCTCCTCCACTCACGAGACTCCCTCGCTGAGAGAATCTGGTGAGCAGGATCAGCGTCAGGAAAATGGGCCACATGTCCATACAGCCGCAACTGACGCTCACGGACCATGCAGGTAACAAATCTCATTTGAGTCTCTCTCAGCAACTGCTTGTTGGACACAAAGTCAGACTAGCGATCACCAAGGATTCTCCCAAGAGACCTGGCAGCAAAGGAATTAAATCTCCATCTCAGATCTTGAGTCAGAGTCCAAGGCTCACATCCATAGAGTAAGACTGGAAGCACCAAGGACCTGAAGACTCGGACTTTCGTCCTGCCACACAGGTACCAGCAGCGCCACACCTCATTATCCAGTGAATCCATGACTGCCCAGGCCCGACCTAGACGTCTGATTACCTCTGGCTCACAGCCAACAGTGACATGAATATCACTGCCCAGGTAAGTGAATCTCTCCGTGACTTCAACATCCTCACCACAATCAGGTACAAACAGGACTACAGCATCCAAGATGTCATTGAAAGACTGGATCTTAGTTTTGACCCAGGAAACCCGTAATCCCAGCGGCTCCGACTCCTCATTCAGCACCTCAAGGGCCCCCAAAAGGATGTCTAAAGTCTCTGCAAATATGACTGCATCATCTGCGAAATCAAGGTCAGAGATCTTGACATTCCCAAACGATGCACCACGGCTCGATCTCTCCGACATCCTCCCCAGAATCCAGTCCATACAAGTGCTGAAAAGTGTGGGGGCCAGTACACACCCCTGACGAACTCCAGTAACAACTGGAAATAAGTCAGAGATGATACCACCACATCTCACAGCACTCTCAGTTCCAGAGTAGAGTTCAGACATCAGATTGATCAGTTTTGGTGGCACCCCACGAAGACCAAGAATCCTCCACAGGGCATCCCGATTCACTGAATCAAACGCTTTGTGGAGATCAACATCGGCTGCAAGCAACCCCTGCCGAAACTCTCATCTGCGTTTGGTGAGGACCCAAAGAGCAAGGATACGGTCAATCGTAGACTACTTTGGTGTGAAGCCTGACTGCTCTGGATTCCGGTGCTCAAGCAGATGGTGGCGAACCCTATCAATAATTATCCGAGCAAAGACCTTGCCCGGCACTGAGTGCAGCGTCACTCTTCGGTCGTTGTTGCAGTCTTGCCGACCACCATTCCCTTTCCAGAGAGGGACAACAAGGCTCCTCTTCCAGTCGGTTAGGATGATGCCTGTGTTCCAGGCAGAGCACAGAACTCCACGCAACGACATGAGTGCAACATTTCCACCAGCTTGAGAAGTTCATCATGGATGCCACAGAGCCCTGGAGTTTTACCCCATTTCAACCAGTTCACTGCAGCCTGTTTCCACAAAGGAAGGTGGGTCACAGTTGATTTGGAGGTTCAGCAATTAGGATCATAACACCCCTGACATCCAACTCGACAGCTGGTGGATCAGCCTGGTACAACCGGTATAACCGGCCAAGCGGGCCTTCACTTCGGACTACTATGTCAAGAGCCTACCTCCCTCTGCTCTCACTGCAGTACACCGAGGGATCGGCTTGGAGGAACGCAATGCACGAATTCCCCTGAAAGCAGGACGAGAATCACTTGACTACAGGTGATGCTCGACCCCCTCACAGATTCCTCGCACATAGGCCTCCTTGTCCACCCTTAGCGCACGTACAGTTTTATGCCTCAAATCCATGAACAGCGAGCTCTGCCATTCAGCCTGGCCCTGCGATTCTGGTCAATGGTACCCAGTGTCCCTTGAGAGACAAAATTTTCTTCGCCCTTCGGTGAGTTCCATCCACCGGCAACATCAAGGACGATGGTCTTGAAAGCGCTCCACAACTCTTCAGGATGCCCCAAAGCAACCAGACCCCCCGAATCCCCACTCGGCCTGTTCACAACCTCCTCGGCTTGCCAACATCCAATATCCAGTGTGTACTCTCTTGTATCCTTTTCTTTCTCTCCTGTCTGCTCTCTCCCCCTCTCTCTCTTCCTCTCCTGTCTGCACTCACTCTCTTACTTTCCTGTCCTCTCTCTCTCTCTCTCTCTCTCTCTCTCTCTCTCTCTCTCTCTCTCTCTCTCTCTGTCACTCTCTCTCTCTTTTCCTGTCATCTCCTGTCGGCTCTCTCTTGTCCTTTTCTGTCTGCTCTCTCTCTCTCTCTCTCTCTCTCTCTCTCTCTCTCTCTCTCTCTCTCTCTCTCTCTCTCTCTCTCTCTCTCTCTCTACTCTACTCTACTCTACTCTACTCTACTCTTCTCTCTCTCTCTCTCTCTCTCTCTCTTTCTCTCTCTCTCTCTCTCTCTCTCTCTCTCTCTCTCTCTCTCTCTCTCTCTCTCTCTCTCTCTCTCTCTCTCTCTCTCTCTCTCTCTCTCTCTCTCTCTCTCTCTGTGGTCATGTGTTGCCATTGATACCATTTTGTATAACATCTCTGCCTGTCAATCAGAAGCAATCTGTATTGGGTGTCCTACATATCCAGTGTCCTGATGTCCCTGACTATGCGGAATCCTGTCTTGGAATCCATCATCTACTCACCGTGCACAAAACTGTGGACATACAGAGGAGAAATGCACTTTGCAGTTTGGACCTCTCATGGATACCATTGCACTCTGTTGTACTGCAGAGTCTTGCCTATTAGCTCCATTTGAGTCTTGTTCCTTGAGATATTTGCCGCAAGGAAAACACAACAAAAATCCGGATTTTGTACTTGTACCCGCAAGGGAATTGTTTGTCTGGCTGTTTTGCCTGTCTGAATCGCCAACTCTGGGCCATATGCCCAGTCGGGTGTTCGATTTCTCTTTCCTTCCGTTTGTGGATTCACCTTCTTATATACCAATCGTAATCCTACTATTACGTAAAAGCTTCCCAGGTGGATGCACACTTCCACCTTTCGTAAAGCAGCACCGAGGTGTGACCTCTTTGGCTCTCGGGGGCGTTCAACCAGCTGTCCTATCCCACTTTACCTATACACCAACTCGTGGACAGTACACATCCCAGTATACTTTGCAAGAGCAGACCATTGTGTGCTGGCACCCTCACAAAATGTCGAGTTCCTTCCTCGTGGTCTGCAGCGATATTCGATCATCCTTGGTCATCCCGACATCTTTGCTTGGAGTGAAAGACCTTGAAGAGAAGAAGAAGAGATGAAAGTGGTCCTGTGGATGAAACTGTACCGCAATGATCCTTCTTTCCCAAATATCAAGGACTCTCTTCAGAGATGTGCTCACCTGTACAGCAGTTTGATTTGAGACTTTATAATAATGGCCCAGGTGGTATAGAATTGTCTGCGTCCTTCATGCAGGTCTTTCATGTCTGAAGGGAAAACAAAATAGTTTGATATCATTTGCCTTTTACTTGCCATTGGTCTAGTTCGATAGTATGGTTGCAGAGGTTGAGCTGTCTGGGTTTGATTCTACATTGGTACTTCATCGGTGGAGGTGTTGCACCACAAATTGCACCGGCCCTCAGATGGACATTGAGCTGAGCGTATCATTTGCCGGTATTAGCCGGTGTCTTCGTGTCTGTGGATGAAGCCGACCGGTGTCTTTTGTCATCCCACTGTGTCTGTGAAGAGTCGGCGAGTCATCGCCACCATCCTCAACAAATTCCAATTCCAATCAACCTCAGTCGAACGTCAGGTCAGGTCAGCTGTTTCGTGAAAGACTCTGGGCTCAAAACTTTCCCTGGCTGATCACACAAGAAGGTAAGAATAGTCGGGGCTATTGTTGTAGTAGTAGTTGTAGTAGTTATTGGTGTCACTCACGAGTCCAATGTGGGTGCCACTTCACGATACAGATGCTCATGTATCAGTTGACGACATTCTGTTGACATTGTCAGGTTGTGGTGCTCTGACCCATTCACTGACATATTTACTGGTCCGGCAGGATAGCCCACAGGTATGCACACCCACCTCGAAGTTGTCTAACCTGAGTTTGAATCCCGACCCAGCTATAAACTTTTATCCCGGTGCTTCACAGGCAGGGAGATTCATCGATGTGTGTGCTGTCCCTCGGATGGATATAAAACGGGCTTCCCATGTACCGGCATTAGTTGGTGGACGTTAAAGATCCCACGGAGGCTTTCGCAAAGAGTAGGTGAGTAGGCGACTCACGTGAGTAAGTGACAAATTCCAAATTCCTGTCCTAACCTACATCATCGACACAGCCACACCATCAGCACAGAGCCTGATGTTGGCTTAGTGGTTAGGGTGGCTGGCTTAGGATCTTAGGGTTCTAAGTTTGAGCCCCCTTGGCTGTTGAATTAACACCAGGTGGGGTTGACTCAGCTTGTCATCCTTCCGATGTTGGCGAAATGAGTACCAGTGTACCGGTAGAGGGGTGCAGCATCAGCCGCACAGCCGTACTTTCAATAAATGATAGCTGCCATACGCAAGAACAGAACAGAATCGTAGGCACATCGGTGCAGCCACACGAGCCAATGATGCTACCCCACAGCCTTGTCTGCATACGATAGACGAAGAAGAACTATTTACTTGGTATTTACCCTCATTTTTCACTCATTCATACACTTGCAATGTGAATTATTAAGATCACATGATATCTCTCCCAGGGGTAGGCCTTCGGTTCAATGCCCTGGACAAACTTCCATTTTTACCTGTCGAGGTTGAATACCCGATAAACCAATTTGCTTTAATAGTTCCTTTATTATCATGACCATATTGTTATTATTAACATTACTCGCTTATTGTTGTAAGTTTATGAATTGAAATGAGCAAGTAACGATGTGATCAACTGCCATTGTTCACAACATTGCTACGATGGGTGTAATGGGGAACGTCGTGTTTTGTTATTTAGGTGTACCTGTTGTGGTATATGTGTCCAGGTGTACTTCTTGTGTCTGTATACAGGTGGTGGATTTCTCCGTCTTCGCATCCTGTTCTCCACACTGTTTGTCTTTTTTATGTCAACCGTACACATGAGAAAATTTCCTTCTTTTTGCAATTTAAATTCCCCCCCGCAACTGTTAGCCCATCTGATGATGACTGCTCACATACCGTGATCCTCAACCGGAGCAGATATCTGATGATTGAAGGTGTGGCCTTTCTCGTCGAGTTTTCCTGTGTCTGGTTCCCCCTGTATTTCCCAAACACCGTCACGTTACACTGCATCAGTTATGTGAAATTATTGCAAGGTCGCAGGAAGTACAATGGTTAGGAAAGCTAGGTGGTTTGAGGAAATGCTTGAAAGCTGGAGCCAAAGCAAGGAAATCCAAACCAACGGCAGCGGCTATGTGTGCACAAGGCTTTTTGTTGTTTGCAGAAATGCGTGGAATGGATAAATATTTATACCATGCTATACATACAGCACGACTCCATAAAACCGGTTTGTATTATTCCTCATAGCTCTGCTATGTTTGGCACCTGACGACTCCTATTCTTGACTCGTTCGTTCCCTCATCCACGGCTAGGCCTCTGCTAACGACACGTGACCACACCTTAACCTGCGTCCTCAATCGAGGTTACCGGCCACCTTGAGGATGCCCCCATCGCCTGTAGGAAAATCTACCAGGTGAACAACCGTTTCGGGGAGCGATATGCCTTTTCGTGGTAGAGCTTGACCAATGGTGGCCCGTACCTTATTGGAGTGCATTTCATCACTCTGCCAGGAATGTGATGGGGATGTTTTATCCAGTTAAGTCTCCACCACTCATTACGTATTTTCAGCATCCTGGTCATATTTTGTTATTGCCGAGTCGATCAATCGCGTGGTGGACTAGGATATCAAAAAGGGCTTGCGTGAGCAATTTCGAAACCAGCAAGGACGAAACACCTGGAAAAACATTCGTTTGCAGATCGGTGAATTCCCAACACGTGATCACATGAACTACAGTGTATGGAAACAAATGTGAGAAAGGAAAACGTGAATGGTCGAGGGATCACGATTAGGGGTTTTGAGATTGATGATTTAATATAATAATGATTGCAGTCCAGGGAAGGAGTTTCGCGTTGACAGCAGCAGCTGGATGAAGAAATATTCCTTTTGTATACTCTGTTTGTACCTACCTATTACTTGAGACTCCATCAATTCACCACCTTTGAGGATTGAGGAAGAAACATTTATACCTTTCTCCTTGGACAAGGTTCATAAAAGAGCTTTAATTATACCTCAAACACCAAGGAAGTGCAAAACCTAAATAGAGGAGGTTCTCATTTCTGGTTTCCCTTTTTTCATGAAAATTTAGAGCTCGACAAATGAAACGAACCTTGGCATGGATGGGGCTCATCAG
This sequence comes from Eptatretus burgeri, assembly GCF_056783735.1. NCBI lineage: Eukaryota > Metazoa > Chordata > Myxini > Myxiniformes > Myxinidae > Eptatretus > Eptatretus burgeri. The sequence goes on from NC_140972.1 coordinate 5,438,361, forward strand.
CGTAACCAGGACTTTGGGGTTGGGAGGGGGCAGAGCAGATTATGGGGCACTGCGATTGAGTGTTTTTTTTTCTGATCCTCCTCCTCCTCCTCTTCTTCCCCCTCCTCCATGTCAGGGGTATGATACGATGCATTTTGGTGCATTCTGCAGGGCCATAAGCAGCACCGTTCAATTGAGGTGGAGTCTTCTTCTTGGGTTTAGAGACTTAAAATAGACTTATTGGTGTGGTAAAATATTGGGAATTTTGCATGAAAATGAAGGGGTGTGTGTGTGTGTGTGTGTGTGTGTGTGTGTGTGTGTGTGTGTGTGTGTTCATAAAGCTTAACATGTTCTCTCTGCTAACTCCCCACCTCTCTCTCTCCCTTTGTCCCATCCTTGCTCTTCCCCTTCCCAATACAGTGCAGCACCCTCCTCCCACACCCCCTTGCTCACCCCTCTCTCTCTCTCTCTCTCTCTCTCTCTCTCTCTCTCTCTCTCTCTCTCTCTCTCTCTCTCTCTCTCTCTCTCTCTCTTTGTCCCATCCTTGCTCTATCCCATCCCAATACAGTGCAGCACCCTCCTCCCACATCTCTGTCACTCTCCCCTCCTCTCTCTCCCTCTCCCTCTCTCTGTCTGTCTGTCTCTGTCTCTGGATATGTCTGGACGATGTTTGTCTCCGGACCGTGTTTGTAGTATGACCGGTAGATTGATTTCATATATGTGCATAGATACAGTATATTGTTGCGGGGCTGGGTATCGGTGACAAGCACGACCGCTAGATGGAGCAGTAGGGTCGACTCTACCGATCACCCGGAATTTATAGGGCGTCACCCCGGATAACTCCAGAGCCGACGGGTCCCTTATCCGACCAAAGTTCGCCAATAGGTCAACCACGTGGGGTAGGGTCAATTGCCAATTTCAATTTATCTAAATACCCACGTCATCCAACTACCGGGGAAATTCACCCTCGACGATGCTCGTATGGAACGAGACGCTAGCGTACTCGAACCGCGTGCGACCCGAGTGGATGGCCACCGAGCTTCCGTCGGTCCAAATGTCCCTTTACAGCGGCAACAGCCTGGCTGGTTCTCCAAAACGCACCGTGTTAACCCAATAAAAGAAAGGATGAGGACGAACCGAAGAAGAAGCGCTGGTTAAGACGAGGCACCGATCCTTCGCAACCCACTCGAGTAGATTCAACCAAAACAACCACGAAACACTTTCTGTGCTCTCCGTTCCCTTTTTATACCTCTCAGGCGTGGCTCGCTCAGGCGTGGCCCGTTCGCCGTGGGTGGAGCCTGACCTTTCCCCTACTCAGCGCACCACCAAGCGAATCGGTGGGTGGGGCATGTCCCATTCCATGACTTGGAGTGCCCAAGCGAGCGCGCAGAGAATGCTGGGAGCAGAGGGTTTTCGTTGGTGTTGTAAAAATAAAAGGAAGCCCTAACTATCAAAATAACTTCACAGCGCATGTACATTTAATCACCCACTAGACACGGGACAAGGGAGCTATCGATCCACATTTACTTATCGATATAACTGAGCTATAGGAACCTGAATGTGTGTGTGCACAAGGCTTCCAGATTCGCAACAATATATGCATACATATGTTTGTGTATATATGTATTTATATGTATATGAATATATATTGTTGCGAATTCGCGCCCGCCGGCGTGCAATCGGCCACGTGACTCGAATCGCGGCACGTCGCCCACCGGACGGACAATTCTGTCATGACCCTCTCGGACTAACGCCGGGAGCTAGTCACGGGTGGGCCTTTCGGCCTCACCACGATCGTGCCAATCGGCCACCAGCGTGGGATAGGGTTGTTCGCCAAACTCGACCTACCTAAGTACCCACGCGGATGGTAGACCGGGCGATTGCACCTCACAGCAGGTCGACTCCGACACGGGCCGCTTAAGCGATCCGTTCTGTGCTATCGGGATAACCGAGTGGTGTTATCGTCAGCCTCGACGGTTCCGATTAATTATCGGGCGTATTAAGCCCACGACGAACCCGTTACGTGAAGCAAGATGGAGATTCAATTAAAGAAAAGACAAAGCGAAACGGGAAAACAGTTCAACATAATGCACATTTATTCCACGGCACATAGAGAGCACACTTATACAGCCAAACAGAATGCACATATATCAAATGCAACAAAATAAACAATGACGCAGAGATACTACCGACTAAGACTGACACACGGCAACACTTAAACAGTTTTACTTCACCAGACTGGCGCCGACACACATTTACTCAAAAGCAAAGGAAAGAAGCCACCCTCATAGGCAAGGGGGCAGACGGGCCCATAGGCCAATGTGTGCGCGGGACCTGAAGGAGCGGTCAGGCCCGCGAGACCGGGGGGGGAGGGGGGGCCTACCCGCGTCCTCGTGATGAGCCGCAAATGTGGCTGAGTGGCGGTGCCCTGACTTCGTGCTCCTTCGCGGGTTTCGTTGGCACCGCTTGGAGTGGGGAGGGAACGGGGCCCCCTTTTTGCACTATGTCAGCGCGGGGGAGAGGGGGGGGAAATTGTTAATGCCCTGGGGGAAGTAGAATGGTTGGCTGGCTTGGGTCCCGCGACGAGCGATCCCACCGCGACCTCGTCGCCGACCGCAGTCTTCCCTGCCTCGAACCCGAGCTCCTTGGACTCTTCCCACAATTCTCCTCAGCCGACTGCAGAAAACCACCTTGACGCCTTCGCCTCCTGACTCCACTCCGCTCTCCAACCCGATTTGACTGCCTCGCAACAACTCCAACCAAAAAAACTAACTCTCTGCGCAACAACTCTTTTTATTCGCCTCACGCTCGCCGTTTTATAGGCCGGCAGGAGAAAACAATATGCAAATTTCCGGATCAGGATCTCCTCGAGGGCGGAGCCACGCTCGCCCATTGGACGGAGGAAAAGGGGCGTGAATCTCCCCTGATCCTAGAATTTGCATATCTCGATTCCACACAGACGCGCCTGGAGGCGGGGCCAAGCCGCCCCGCGCTTGCTGATTGGACGGATCAGAAGTGGGCGTGTCGCATTCCTGATCCGAATTCTCCTCGGAAAGGCCGCTATTTGCACTCGCGGCTCGGCGCATATCTTGTATGAGCCCAGGATAGCCCGATGCTCGGTGCTCACAGGTGGTGCGGGAATGGCCGTAGAAGGAGAGAGGTGAAGGTGGTGGAGGGTTTCCGGCGGTGGCCGATGGTCATGGTGCCGTTTGGAATGGCGGTGATGCGATGTTTGCGGGAGCGAGTTGTGAAGGTAAAGGTCGTGGCTGTTGGCGTTGTTGTTGTTGTCTGATGGTTGGAGCGTGGTTGGTTCAAAATAAAGATAGAACAGAAAAACGGCTATCTCAAAGCGTCGCAGCCCGAATGAATCACCTTAATTTCCTCCAAACAACGGGTTGGGGCTAACTACACAGGTACCTAAGAGATACCTTACCTAAGGGACCTGAATGCTGGTTTGCGAATTTCCACAACCGTAACACGACCCCCTCCCTTTTTTACAGACTCATCCCGAGTCGTCAAATTCTCGTGTGCCATCATGTGTAGTTCTCCCCTAGTACGTTTTACCTTTGGATCCCTGAGTGCGACATTCATGGTATTCGTGTCCCCAAAATAAATAACCTGAGGGCTGAGTAACTAACTAAATAAACCCACTCACTCAGACGACTTAAATAAAATTGCTGGCGCTAGACAGACATGCCGGGGGCGCACTCATATGTACAGTACATCTTAACACCTTATAAATTTTACACTTAACCATGGCCCAGGATCAATGGACTCTGCAGGCAGAAAAAGTCAAAAGAAAAACGGTGCACGGGCCGCCACTGCAGGCCTGTGTTGTAGCTGCCAACAGGACAGTTCTTGCAGCTTGCAAACTGTTGCTTTCTGATCCTGGCGCACATGGCAATGAACAAGGGGGGGGGGGCAAAGCAAAATTGAACGGGGGCTGGTGAACAGGGGCAGTGGGCATGGCATGGCAAAGGCAGCAGGCAAACACAGCCTGCAGATGAACTGGCCGGCACAGGCCTTGAAGCACAACAGCTGCAGACGATCCGGCTGGCAGAGGCCTTGCAGCAAAACAACTGCTGCCGATGAAGTGGGCCGGCCTTTGCCTTGCAGTGGAAGTTGGTGGAGGGAGTGCGGTGGTGCTGGCCACTCGGAAGGCGGGCTCGGACCTGCCTACTGTCTCCCTCTGAACCTATCGCCTTTGCCTGTCACTGTCCCTACCCACTCCCTTAATTTGTCAAAAACCAATTTATCCCCAATTAATTAATTTTTTTATTTTATTTTTATTTCCTATCTCCCACTATAATTCGTCCCCTCACCCCCTTTATCATCCTTGTTCGGCTAACCTATCCTGTCCTAGCCTACTCCCAACCCCTACTTTCCCTTCCTGGAGGGGAATAAGGGAGAGCTAGCGTCCTGTGTCGAGGCCCAACGAAGCCTCAAGATGGCCTCCCCAGACTTCAGCGATCTATAACCCAAAGTGGGTCCAGCGGCCCACAACGATAGCGAATGGATGGATGGTGCGGAGGGGTACACTTCCTAATCTACCCTATCCATTAACTCTTAAACTACCCCGGGGCTTTCAACAAGCGCCTCGCGCTTAAACTATTGGTTCTATCAACCCAGAATCCCGTCGCCTGTGTTGGTGTCCTTCCAATTTTGGGCCTCGCCCCCCAATTTTCTTCCTGTGCCCTCACACGGTCTCATGGCTGGGACGCGTGGCTCCCCTTGGCAGGCACTACCCTCTGCCGATTCTCTAGCTATGGCACCCCCGGGCACTACACTGCCTCCGAGCCTACCAGCTCCCTAAACACCGGGGAGTGCCCCCCATGGCAACTCCCCTGAAACGCACATGTGGCAGGCTGGCTTCCCGGGCCCCTTTCCGAGGGTCACCCGTGCCCACAACACTGCCCACGCGGCTAATGGCACCCCAGGCCCCCGCACCATGCGGGCGCACCCGTGCCCACTACGCTATCCCGGCCCCCCATGGGCCCTTGGCATACTACGGCCGACTCGCCTGGTGCCCGGGGTACCTACTCAGCGATACTCACCTTTCGCAGCCACGCTCCCAGCCCGTCAACAGGGCTCCTGCACCCCTCTAAATGGGTATCGAGCCTACATTTTGTAAAATGGAGCATGGAGCCTAAAACGACCTCCATTTTGTCAATTTGACTAACCCCCTAACTCACTCTACACTGACCCCGGGGTCCCTTGGGCGGGAGTCACTCCTCCCCCCAATCACTCATCGCACCATGCATTCCCCATTTGCTCCACTCACACAGACCCGCTGGCCTCACTCACTCAACATGTACTCACCTCACTACTCTTCAACACACACACCGCTGAACTCTGCCATCCTTCTATCTACCTCCCTGAACTAACTTGTGCTCCCACGTCGTCCCTTATACTATAGCACGTTCCTTTTAACACTACGTAGCTAATCTAAGTCCCCACTACACATTCAAAGTCTGTCTCTGTCCTCAAATCCAAAAATCACTTTCCCAACCTAAATCTCAACTAACAATCCCTCTACCTAATCCATTCCACGGGCCCCATGAGGACTTACCCCTGCCCCATGAGACCCGTCTAGCTATCACTAACCCATCCCCCTAACTAGTTCCATCCTGTGCCCTGGTCAGGGGGTCTTCCACCCCTTGCCCGGGAAATCCTGTTCACCCGAAAGCGAGGCTTGCTTTTGTTCATTAATTTTTTTTTTCAATTTTTTTTTCCGCAGCACCAGCGCGGCAACTCACAGCTCGCGCACTTTGCACCTGCCCGTGACGTCATGCAGCTGCACGTGTACCTCGTCCCTCCTTGGACGGTACCATCCGGCAGGGATTCAACCCCTCCTGCCGGATTCCAACCCCACGTGCAGCCATCACGTCACCGTGCGCACCACAAAAAGCAAACCTCGCACTCCGAGGGGCTCCCACGTGAACACATGTGCTCTGCCCTTTGGAGCTTAACACACACGCCCGCGTGGAGAACCCGTCCGGTCCAAATCCGTTATCCTGCCTAACCTTTTGTCCGTCCGCGGGATCGGCAAATCCACCGCTGGCGTTTCCAGACCGGGTTTCACTTCCGCAAGCGAGCACGTGGCGGCCTAGTGTGTTGCACAGCACGGACCTCGCGCTCGCTGCTGGGTGAACCCGACGCGGTGCTCAAAACCTCTACGGCCGCTACCCGGCCCTCGTTCCTCTGTCGCCGTCTCCATCGCCATTCAACCCACGCACACCTGCATGTCACGACACTCACACACCACTCCATCACATTCACACCGGGAGACGCGGCTGCGTGCTCACGCATGCCCACCGTCATCTCCCTCACATACCGCTCTCTCACACACATGGTCTCCCTCGCACTCGGCTGTTCACTCACGCACCGTGCCTTACTCACACACCGTGCCTCACTCCCACACGGCGTGCTGGGAAGCACGCCCTTCGGCACACTTGCCACCACACCACTCACACACGGGGTCGCTTCCACACACGGGGGCGCACTCACACCTTGCACCACACACACAGGGACAGCCACACTGGGGATTCGTGTCCCCACAAGGGTTTCCGGGGCCTCTATACCCCCCAAGCTCTCCGTGCACCTGTCCACAGCACTCCTCCCCTCGACCTCGCAAAGCACGACCGAACCCACTTGGTCGTGAGTCGCCTCAAGGGGGCATACTCCCTCCCCTCGTTCCTGGAGGAGGCTATCCAACTGCTCACACCGGGTCCCGACACGTTCCGCGAGCCCACCCGAATCGTCCTCCACTACCTCTGTGTGTGTGTTCGTCTTGATCCCCGTCCAATTCACTCTCTATCTTCCGTGTCTCTGGCAATACTTTCATTTCTTTCTTTGTCTTTGTTACTTCCCTCGTCTGCATTTTTATTTGTGTCTCCTTTATCCGGGTTGGTCCGAATTGTTCCTTCATCCGACGAGTGGCGTCGATTAAGTCCTGCACCCCCGACATTGTTCCTTGTGGTGCTGTCACACATCCCACCTTATTACGTTGTTCTACCCTCTTCTCCATTTTTATTTGTGTCTCCTTTATTAGGGTTGGTCCTAATAGTTCTTTCATCTGACGAGTGGTGTCGATTAGGTCCTGCACCACCGACATTGCTCCTTGTGGTGCTGTCACACATCCCACCTTATTGCGTTGTTCTGCTTCCTGGCTCCTTCTGAGTCGTTCCTCCTCTCGGAACTTCCTGAGTTCTTCGTTCTCCCTCCAAAGTTTTTCATTCTCCGTGGACTCCAATCTTGCTCCCCGTTTTAGTTGTTCAATTTCCAACTCACATTGTTCTTGTTTCCTGCCCCACAGTTTCTCCTGCTCTTCATTTTCCAATCTCATCGTTTTTTTCAATTGGCTCATTTCCTTCCTGTGTTTCATTCGCAGTTCTCTCATGACTCTTCCTTGTTTCCTCTCCTGTCCTTCCTTCTCCAGTTTCGTTGTTTGCTTCATTTGGTTAATCTCCCTTTTGTGTTTCATTTGCTGTTCTCTCACTACTCTTCCTTGTTTCCTCTCCTGTCCTTCCTTCTCCAGTTTCATGGTTTTCTTCATTTGGTTAATCTCCTTTTTGTTTCATTCGCTGCTGTCTCATTACTCTTCCTTGTTTCCTCTCCTGTCTTTCCTTATCCAGTTTCATGGTTTTCTTCATTTGGTTCATCTCCATTTTGTGTTTCATTCGCTGTTCTTTGTCTATCTCCTCGTACTCCAGCCTCGCCTTTAATTTCAATTGGTCAACCTCAGATTCATGTTCCTTTTGTTTTCTATTCCATTGCTCCTCTCGTTCTTCCCTCTCCAATCTCCTTGTGTCCTTCAATCTCCTGATTTCTCCTTCCTGCTTCATTCCTTGCTCCTTCAACTTCTCCTCGTATTCCAACCTATTTTTTTTCCTTTTGTCGTTCAGTTTCAAATTCATACTCTTTCAGTTTTTTATTCCACTGTCTCTCTTGTTCCTCGTTCTGCAATCTCATCGTTTCCTTTAATTGACGGATTTCTTTCTCCTGTCTCATTCCTTGTTCTTTGTATTTCCTATTCCACTGTCTTCCTTGTTCCTCATTCTGCAATCTCGTTATTTCTTTCAGTTGGCTGACTTCCTTCTCCTGTCTGATTCGTTCTTCCATCATTACTCTTTCTTGTTCCTCATTCTTTAATCTGGCCTTCGCTTCCAGCTGTTCGATCTGTACAGTGTGGTTCCTTAACGTTTCATTCTCTGCTGTCGTTCTTTATTCTCTCACCATCCTCAACTCGTTTTGTAATTCCGTCTCTTTGTTTTGGTGTTTCTGTAACTCAGAAGCTTTCTTTGTTTCTAATTCCTTTCTCATCTCCGCACACTCCGACCTTGCTTTGGCTTCTAATTGTTCAATCTGCTCAGTGTGGTTCCTTAACGTTTCATTCTCTGTTCTCTTCCTTTCCTCTTTTAACATCTTCAGTTCGTCTTGTAATCCTCTTTCTTTGTTTTCGTGTTTCAGTATCTCAGAAGTTTTTATTTCTAATTCCTCCCTCAATTTGCATGCTTCTTCACTCATTTCATCTCTTCTTTCCACCGCTTCCCTCCTCAATTCGTCCCTTTTTTACTGTATTCATTTAGTTTTTTCTGCCATTCCTTTCCCATTCTTATCTCCCCTTCCAGGATTTCTCTTTTAAACTGGCTTGCCCTTACCTCTCGCTTCAGTAGTTCCAATTCCCCATCTTGTTCGCGTTTTTCCTTTTCGAGCTTTGTTTTCCTTTCTCCTTCCTCCCTCAATTCTCCCTGCAGTTCTTTGAACTGTTCTGACTTTTCCAGCAATTCCTCCGTCCTTTCCTCCAGCTGTCTCTCTCCTCTTTTTGTCTTCCATTCGAGGCTTTCTCTTTCCTGATTGTCTGTTCTTATCTCTTCCTTCAATTGTTCCAACTCTCCACCGTGTTCACATTTTTTCTCTTCCAACTGTATTTCCCTCACTCTCCCCTCCAGTTCTTTGAACCGCCTTGCTTCCTCCAATAATTTTTCCATTAATTGTTTTACTTCCAAGTCGTGCTCCTTTTGTTTCTTTTCGACCTCGGTTTTCCATTCTTCCTCCCATTCTTTCCTACCCTGGGAGATACCAATCTGCTGTTCCTCTATTCTTTTGTTCAGTTTGCTCTTCGCATATTCCAACTGACGGGTATAAAACACTACCAAATTCTTTTTCCCACATAGTTTGTCGACTGTGTTGGCCAAGTCATGTTTTTGCCACCGAATTCGTTCCAGTAAATCGTCCAATCGCTGTGTCACCCCGTACACGTAATTTTTCTGAAGCTCGTCTGCGTGCCGTTGTGACTCGTCCACTCCACTTTGCACCTCCTCGATATATTCTTCATAACGTTTCACCTTTTCCAAGACATCCCCCAATTGCGCCTGAAGCCTGCCAATGCTCACATAGTCATCCTGCCACGCCTGCCATGGCACATGCCGTGACCACGTGGCTTGAACTGGTGACTGGGAGCTTACGCCTCATGCTGTGCCGTTAGTTGTGCGATAAATATCAGCCCACTCCGTGCTGCGCTGAGGTGCGATCGCGCTGCCATTGTGCGACTCCGTTTGCCGGCAAAGTTTGTGCTCAAGCCGCTCCCACTGACCACAGTTAGTGGTGGGGTTATAATTATAAAAAGAACCGACCTGGGCCATGGATCCTACATTGCTACACATATACATTTCTACCCCCGGCACCCGCTCGCCTTGAGACTCCATCTTATTTCTCGTAAGGGGTTAATTTGAATCGCTCGTAATTTGGAGGGAATCGGGGGTCGCTCCTCTCACCCCTGGACCGATTCCCATGAATTTAGCTTGGAGGCAGGAGGCATTCGAATCCCACTCCCGGACACCAGTGTTGCGAGGAGGGAATGGGTTTGTGTCCCACGACCTGACACCAGTGTTGCGAATTTGCGCCCGCCAGCGTGCGATCGGCCACGTGACTCGAATCGCGGCACGTCGCCCACCGGACAGACAATTCTGTCGTGACCCTCTCGGACTAACGCCGGGAGCTAGTCACGGGTGGGCCTTTCAGATTCACCAAGATCGTGCCAATCGGCCACCCGCGTGGGATAGGGTTGTTCGCCAAACTCGACCTACCTAAGTACCCACGCGAATGGTAGACCGGGCGATCGCACCTCGCGCAGGTCGACTCAGGACATGGGCCACCTTAGCGATCTGTCCCGTGCTATCGGGATAACCGAGCGGTGTTATCGTCGGCCTCGACGGTTCCGATTAATTATCGGGCGTATTAAGCCCACGACCAACCCGTTACGTGAAGGAAGATGGAGATTCAATTAAAGAAAAGACGAAGCGAAACGGGAAAACAGTTCAACATAATGCACATTTATTCCGCGGCACACGGAGAGCACACATATACAGCCAAACAGAATGCACATATATCAAATGCAACAAAAGAAACAATGACGCAGAGATACTACCGACTAAGACCGACACACGGCAACACTTAAACAGTTTTACTTTACCAGACTGGCGCCGGCACACATTTACTCAAAAGCAAAGGAAAGAAGCCACCCTCATAGGCAAGGGGGCAGACGGGCCCGTAGGCCAATGTGTGTGCGGGACCTGAAGGAGCGGTCAGGCCTGCGAGATCGGGGGGGGGGTCTTACCCGCGTCCTCGTGATGAGCCGCAAATGTGGCTGCGCAGTGTTGCCCCGACTTCGTGCTCCTTCGCGGGTTTCGTTGGCACCGCTTGGAGTGGGGTGGGAACGGGGCCCCCTTTTTGCACTATCTCAGCGTGGGGGTGAGGGGGGGGGAATTGTTGATGCCCTGGGGGAAGGAGAGTGGTTGGCTGGCTTGGGTCGCGCGACGAGTGATCCCACCGCGACCTCGTCGCTGACCGCCGTCTTCCCTGCCTCGAACCCGAGCTCCTTGGACTCTTCCCCCAATTCTCCTCAGCCGACTGCAGAAAACCACCTTGACGCCTTCGCCTCCCGACTCCACTCTGCTCTCCAACCCGACTTGACTACCTCGCAACAACTCCAACCAAAAAAACTAACTCTCTGCGCAACAACTCTTTTTATTCGCCCCACGCTCGCCGTTTTATAGGCCGGCAGGACAAAGCAATATGCAAATTTCCGGATCAGGATCTCCTCGAGGGCGGAGCCACGCTCGCCCATTGGACGGAGGAAAAGGGGCGTGAATCTCCCCTGATCCTAGATTTTGCATATCTCGATTCCACACAGACGCGCCTGGAGGCGGGGCCAAGCCGCCCCACGCTTGTTGATTGGACGGACCAGAAGTGGGCGTGTAGCATTCCTGATCTGAATTCTCCTTGGAAAGGCCGCTATTTGCAATCGCGGCTCGGCGCGTATCTTGTACGAGCCCAGGACAGCCCGATGCTCAGTACTCACAGGTGGTGCGGGAATGGCCGTAGAAGGAGAGAGGTGAAGGTGGTGGAGGGTTTCCGGCGGTGGCCGATAGCCATGGTGCCGTTTGGAATGGCGGTGATGTGATGTTTGCGGCAGCGAGTTGTGAAGGTAAAGGTCGTGGCTGTTGGCGTTGTTGTTGTTGTCTGACGGTTGGAGTGTGGTTGGTTCAAAATTAAGATAGAACAGAAAAACGGCTATCTCAAAGCGTCGCAGCCTGAATGAATGATATTACTCCCCTCTAAACAACGGGTTTGGGCGAACTACACAGGTACTTAAGAGATACCTCACCTACGTGACCTGAAAGGTGGTTTGCGAATTTCCCCAACCGTAACAATATATATATATATATATATATATATATATATATATATATATATATATATATATATATATATATATATATATATATATATATATATATATATATATATATATATATATATATGTCGATAAATTGGGTCGCCGAAATAGGTGACCCTTATTGTCAGTTATTCTGTCTGTTTGTTTGGATGTTTGTTCGTTTGTCATCAGCATAATTGGTAGTAAACGTGGGTGGATTTTGACCAAACTCGGGTGGTAGCTACATCTTATGACCTAGTGCTTTGGAAATTGTGATGGTTGCTCGGGACGCTTTGGTTCCCCAGCAACAACTGAAAAACCTTCAAAATCGGTACCGTTCATGCGAAATCAATTCTGAAAGCCATTATCCCACGTAGCGTTATGAAATTTGGCACAATTATCTACACGTGATGCTCTATCAAATATAATCCGGTTTTTGTGATATATGGAATACTTTACCCGCAGCGCCCCCTACAATTAGGGTATGCGTGAAAATTGGCGAAAATTGAAGGCCCCCTAGCGACCAGGTGAGTGCATCGATACGAATGAAACTTTGCAGGTTCATGGTACTCAATGAGTACTATAACTTTGCCTCAGGACATATTAACTGATTTCACTTAGGTCAGGGGTCAAAGGTCAATTAGTGCAAAAATCGATAATATGCGAGAGCTGGAGCTGCCTTCGCGCCAAATGCTACTCCTCCTAAGGTTATGGTCGGATGGTCATGAAAATTCACACTAATCTTCTGGAATACATTGTGCACAAACAATCAAGCCGGATTTTCAATTTAGATCTTTGTTCACCTACAGCACCCCCTCGAACTTTGGGGATTTCCGATTTCAAACCGCATTTTCAGTACTTTTCATTCAAATGGATACTGAGTAGTTATATTATCAGTAGATGGAACTGGATGAGATTTGATATGCATAATCTTAAGGTGATTCCCTATCCGCTATATGACTTCCATTTTGCTCTATATCTTATAGTTTCTATGCTCGGCGACCCATCGCCGCATACCGGCTTGTATATATTGTTATTAATTCTGGCCCGCCTGGCGTGCGATCGGCCACGTAACTCCAATGGCAGCCGCGTCGCCCACCGGACGGACAATTCAGTCGTGACCCTCCTTGGAACTACCGCCAGACAGAGAGCTCAAGCAACGAGAGCTCATGGACCAAGACGAAGCGTTCAACCAAGAAGAACCAGAAGACAGAAGAACCTGAACCAAGAAGCGCATGAACCAAGAAGACCAAGAAGAGGCAAGAAGCGAGAAGAAAGAGCTCCGCGTGTGGTCCGCCCTTTATAGCGCGGGGCTCCACCCTTCGCCCCACCCCGTTTTCGGCTCCACCTCCCTTCGAGAAGGTTCCCGAAAAGGGGCGTTCCCTCACTCCGACCGCCTCACGCCGTGCATCCACCAATCGGCTGCGAGCTGCCCTGCCCCCTTCCCTTCACACCAAGCGTGGGGAAAATAGGCAGGAAAAAAACCCCACAGGCTCGCAGGAGCTTTTGTCCTGCCAATCCTTCTCAGACGGTTTCCGACACGGAAACCGTCCTACCGTGGTCCGTGGAGGATGACGTTTGTAACCGGGCGAAGTGGCGAAGATGGTGGTGATTGTTGTGGGGGTGGTGTGAGCGTGGTTGGCGTTGTGGAATAGTTGGTGGTGGTGGTTGTTTGCGTGGAGGTTTGTTGCAATGGTGGCTCAAAATAACGATAGATAAAGAAAAACCCTACCTCAAAGAGTCGAAGCCCGGTGAAACATGAAGAATCCTCTTTAAACAACGGTGGGGACCTATCTGCACATAAACTTAGCGTCATAACTGATCTGAGGACCTTGATGGTCTATTGCAAATTTCCACAGCCGTAACAATATATATATATATATATATATATATATATATATATATATATATATATATTTGTATATACAGTATATATATATATATATATATTTGTATATACAGTATGTATATATATATATATATATATATATATATATATATATATATATATATATATATATGTACATATTTATATTTGTATATATATATATATATGTTTATGTATGATTGACCCCCTCCCATGCTAGTCGAGCCAAAGTACCTACGTAAAGCAACCTAAGAAGACTTGCACATGGTAAGTGCTAAGCGCTGTTTGGAACCTTTCCCAGAGTTCCTCAACAGCTATAAAGATGTTCACACATGGTACACACATGACAATCCAATGCCATACTCCCCATCAGCTACCGGACCGGTTTCATCACTTATTGGCGAATCATCAGCGATAGCGTCGACAGCAATGCATATCAATGAGGCTCTCAAGCATGAACCACGTGCAAACGTCAAAAGCAGTCAATATATAAATAAAGACCATGTCAATATATAAATACGCCCACTTGGGCGTAGTTGATTGGGTGAGAGATGATTGGCTGTTCCCTCCATTCACAGGTGAGAGATGTGGGTGGGTCTTTATATATCCACATATATATATATATATATATATATATATATATATATATATATATATATATATATATATATATATATATATATATATATATGTATATGTATGTATAATAAAAATGCATCTATGTGTCCTCTTGCTCCATCGAAAAGAATACCTGTACTCTGCTCTATAAAGGTTAAAATATCATGTCCTCTCTGGTTGTGTGGACACTGGAGTGGGATTCTGGAGACTGTGGATTCAAATCCAGCAGAAGGAAGCAGGAATAAATAATGGGTATGGATTCCAAGTGGAAGTCAAACTCGTGTCTGGAGAGATGCCATGTCACAGTAAAAAAAACCCAGCTGGCTCATGAAGGACCTTCAACATGGAATAATCTTCCTTCTCTTCCTGATCTTCTACTGATACCTATCTATTCATTGTAGTGAACTCTTGCTCTCTTCCCTTGTTCCACATCGGTCTGAATGACGTTGTGTCCTCACCTTCTCACGCTGTGCGTACAATAGGTCCTATTCTTAGTAAATGCCATTTCTGCTTTCAGTTAACACAGTACTTGCTGATTACACTTGGTGTGTCATGACACGGACGTCCAACAGAAAATTAACTTATAATTAATTGCCTATCACATTGTGTGGTGTACACACACACACACACACACACACACACACACACACACACACACACACACACACACACACACACACACACACACACACACACACACACACACACCTCCACATTCGTTGTCATTTTGGAACAAGTAATAAAGTATTGATTGTGACGTATAGAACATTCTTTTTTCTGTACATTTTCATTCGAAAAGTGACTTTAAAGTACAGAATGTAATTTGACAGCATCGCTTACGGAAGGAAAACTCGTTGATCCATTTTCATTGATAATACGAGTTTCTCCGACGAAGGATCAACAACCGAAACGTGAGCTTTTCTCCTTGCCATCCCGTGAATACCTCGATCAATTTCCCGTTGATTTCGGACCACACCCATACCATATCCACAATCCATTTCATCACTCAACGATGCATTGAAGTTTGTGACATCCATTCATTATTTCCAGGGATTCACATCAAAACTACACTCTTAGTCCTTACAGACTGCAGTCGGTAACCTACAACATCAAATGCAGCTTCCTCGAGTTTCTACAGAGACTGAGAATCAACTCGTCCACATCAGTCACGTCCTTCGCTTGCTGTCGCTCTCAAACAGTTTTCCATCAGTGAGAGCTGTTTGGATAGACTTTACTGCCCTCTGCAGTCACTTGAGCGATACTTCAAAATATATACAATATCTCTCTCAAAGTGAGCGAAGCAAGTTTGAAGACCTCATAACGGTCTGGTCTGTCATTTGTGAAGATCTTCGCTGTGATGAAGGATGTACTTCATGAGCTACATTATCCATCTCTCTGTTTGTAAACACAGGACGCCAGTTCCAAGGATACCTTGGCATCTAATTTGAAAACGGTTTCTGTGCTGAAAGATTTGTTCAAAGAATGAAGGTGGAAAGTCATTCCGATAAGGAATAAGTGAGATAGAGGGGGCCAACCTGGAGCCAAAGGGGGTGACACTGTTCTGATGAAAATGTGGAATCCTCCCTGTCCGAGTGGTGAATGCACTCCAGTAAAGAGTGCTGGACTCTGACTTGGTGAAACATATCAGCGTCGTTGATCCGAGAGCATGGCCAAACTGATTGTGGCCTTTTTGGAGTAGGGTGTTTTGCGGCTCAGTAAGAAGCTCATCCTTGCAGAAAAAGTTGTTGTTGAGCTAATCAGTGGTTTCAGACTTGTTTCAAGGTTAAAAAAAAACTGGAAGGAGACAAAAGATGAATTGAGTGACGGCAGAAATAACACACCGAGGAAGATCAGCTGAATGCAAGTGAGCATTCTTGTTCATGATCCGAATTGCCACCGTCTGCAGGAATAGTCTGGAGCCATAAACTACGTCACACCGAATGTTCCCTGCAGCTAAATGGTTCCATGTCTGGAAAGATTTTAATTAATTTATTTTCATTTAATCCTGGCTTGCACGAGGCAAATGATTTTTCTGCTTCCTCGAAGCCTCGTCAAGATCCTTAGGTCTCTGCTGCTCAGTCCAAGAAGCTAGTTGAGGCGTTAACGTCCCGAAACTTTTAACGTATTGTGCCAGGTGGCTTTGGTTGTACTAGCCGAGCCATCTCGTCGCTTCGCTTGCCGGATTTAATCAAAACACAGAGGGTTGCACTTCGCAAACAAATTGCACGTCTATCCGTGAGTGTCAATGATGATGTAAAGTGAAGTGAAACGCAAGATAAATGAAGGAACTTTTACAACATTGAGTTGTTCTTGCTGCTGTTATTGTGGCTGTAATTGTTGTTGTTGTTGTGGACGTTTGCAAGGCGTTTGTATTTCAACCTTGATTTCATCCTGCTATGTATTGACGAGCCTTGCTCGAGTCGGAACTGTTTCTGCTGCTGTGAGATGGCAGCACTTGATCTGTAAACTGCCTATTCGCATTAACTCTTTTGCAGGGCTGCTACATCACGTGGTTCGCTCAGCCAATCATTTTTTGTTTTTTAATGACGTTCCAGCCATTTTGGATGAAGCGCACTCGTGAGCGAGTAGATTCGGTGTTTTGTAATCCGATGAATCCTGCCTCAATGTGAGCCTTCACTCTATCACCTTGGCTTCATCACCTGAAACCAGTCGCCCTCTTGTAAGTCCATATATTTTGTGTGATGTTAACCTTTTTCTGCCCATCAGATAACATTGATTATCCAATGATCAGTGTGGTCGAGGACTTAAAGACTCGGACCTTTGTCCTCCTGCATAGGTACTGACAGTGCTACACTCCATGATCCAGTGAATCCATGACTCCCCAGGCCTGACACAGACATCTATTGACCTCTGCCTCACAACGGGCGGAGACATGAACATCACTGCCAAGGTAAGTGAATCTCTCTATAACCTCAATCTCCTCTTCACAAACAGGTACAGACAAGATAGCTGCACCCAAGATGTCATTGAAAGCCTGGACCTTAGTTTTGACTCAGGAAACCGGTAATTCCAGCGGCTCCGGCTCTTCATTTAGTGCTTTGAGGGCCCGCATCAGGATTTCCAGCGTCTACACAAAGATGATGGAATCGTCTGCAAAATCAAGGTCAGAGATCTTGACATTCCCAAACGATGCACCGCAACTTGATCTCTCCAACGTCCTCCCCAGAATCCAGTTCATACAACCGCTGATGAGTGTGGGGGCCAGTACACACCCCCCGATGAACTCCAATAACAACTGGAATCAAGTCCGAGGGCGAACCACCACACCTCACTGCACTCTCAGTACCAGAGTATAATTCAGAAATCAAATCGATCAGTTTTGTTGGGATCCCACGAAGACTGAGAATCCTCCAGAGGGCATCCTGATTCACTGAATCGAATGCTTTGCGGAGATTAATATAGGCTGCAAACAGCTCCTGCTGAAACTCTCATCTATGTTCGGTGAGGACACGAAGAACGAGGGTACGGTCAATCGTTGGTCTCTTTCATGGTCGGGTTTTCGACGACTAAACAGTCTCCCCCACCAAGTTTCTTGGTGAGGCGGGTGTTTGGATATGGACACCGAATAGGATTAAAAACAAAACCTGTCAAAGGGCGAAGCAACTCCTTGTGAGCCAAAGGCCATCCATATCTAGTACCCAACTGTGTCTGCGGACTTCGTCCTGCAGTTGGGTTACTTTTTGTTAGGAGGTTGGTGGCAGGATTTGCACTCTGGCCACCGTAAA
This sequence comes from Eptatretus burgeri, assembly GCF_056783735.1. Lineage (NCBI taxonomy): Eukaryota > Metazoa > Chordata > Myxini > Myxiniformes > Myxinidae > Eptatretus > Eptatretus burgeri. Next base: position 5,456,290 of record NC_140972.1, read on the forward strand.
GCACTTCATTCCGCAAAACATAACAAACGCTAAAATATATCTGAAAACCCACCCCGTGGGTGTAACTCCTGTGCAGCTGCCCTTTGTAGGGCAGCTCACCAGATGACGGGATTGGGGAAAAGTGTTCGGGACCCCCAATCTAAGATGATAGGATGGAAACCACGGGGTAACCTTCCAGGGTCAGATTGTTGAAGTGTGTTTCGGGGTGGTGCTGGGGTGTCACCCACCAGATGGCGGTCTCCTTGTGTTAACCTGAGGCAGTCCCTTCGGGTGGATGCCTGGAATGTCCTATCCCTAAGAGAGGATGATCACCTGCCTCTGTTATCATCTGAGCTCAAGCGTTTGGATATCTGTGTTGCAGCACTCTCTGAGGTTTGGAGACCGGATTGCGGCGAGATCATGGCGGGTGGTTACATCTACTCTTGGTCTGGTCGCTCTGATGGTTACCATTCCCAAGGAGTTGCTGTAGCTGTGTCCAATAAGCTGACTCCAATGATAATTGAGGGAACACCGGTCAACGAGCGTATTATGAGACTAAGGATTCGTCACTCCTTGGGTATCATTTCCCTGGTCTCTGTCTATGCTACAACTGAGGCAAATGATCTCACCATGAAGACGCATTCTATGCCACAATCGAGTCTGTGGTTGATCAATGCCCCAGGCGAGATACTCTTTTCATCTTGGGTGATTTCAATGCATGGATTAGAACTGATAGGGATGGTTCTGAGACATGTTTTGGTCCCCACGGGTCAGGATCTGTGAACCAGAATAGCACTGAGTTCCTTGACTTTGCAAGAAGTCATGGACTTAGGGTGGCTGGTTCATGGTTTCAGCTCCCACAGGCTCATCGCTGGACTTGGTATTCCAACGCTGGTGGTGTGGCAAAGGAGATTGACCATGTGCTCGTTGATGGTTGCTGGAGGATAATCAAGAACTGCAGGGTCTACCGGAGTGATGAGTTCCTCAATACCGACCACAGGCTTGTTGTAGCATCTCTGAAGTTGCAGCTTAAATCCAGGAGAATGGTACCATCCCAGTCTAGGTTGATGTTGGCAAGCTCAAGGATGAGAGGGTCGCTGAGGAGTTTGTGAACAGGCTGAGTGGAGATTTGGGAGGTCTCGGTGCTTTGGGAGATCCTGAAGAGTTGTGGAGTGCCTTCAAGCCCACTGTCCTTGATGTTACCCATGGATGTCTTGGAACTCACCGAAGGGCGAAGAAGAATTTTGTCTGTCAAGGGACACTGACCAGAGTCTCAGGGCCAGGCTGTATGGCAGAGCTGAGCTGTTTGATGAGCTGAGGCGTAAAACTGTACGCGCACTAAGGGTAGACAAGGAGGCTTATGTGCAACGAATCTATGAGGGGCTAGAGTATCACCTGTGGTCAAGTGATTCTCGTCCTGCTTACAAGGGAATTCGAGCATTGCGTTCATCCAAGCTCGTCACTCGGTGTACTGCAGTGAGAGCAGTGAGGGTGGTAGGCTCTTGACAGAGGAGTCTGAAGTGAAATCCCGTTGGGCCGGTTACTTTGAGCGGCTGCACCAGGCTGATCCACCAGGTGTCGAGTTGAGTCAGGGTGTTACTATCCGTATTGCTGACCCTCCAATCAACTGTGGTCCACCTTCATTTGTGGAAACAGATTGCGGTGAACCGGTTGAAATGGGGTGAAGCTCCAGGAATTTGTGGCATCCATGCCGAACTTCTCAAGGTTGGTGGAAATTCTGTACTCGTGTTGTTTCATGCAGTTTTGTGCTCTGCCTGGAACACAGGCATCATCCCAACTGACTGGAAGAGGGGCCTTGTTGTCCCTCTCTGGAAAGGGAAGGGTGATCGCCAAGACCGCAACAACGACCGAGGATTGACGCTGCCCTCAGTGCCTGGCATCGTCTTTGCTCGGATAATTTTTGATAGGGTTCGCCACCATCTGCTTGAGCACCAGCGTCCAGAGCAGTCAGGTTTTACACTAAGGAGGTCAACGATTGACCGTATCCTTGTTCTTCGTGTCCTCACTGAACACAGACGGGCGTTTCGGCAGGGGCTGCTTACAGCCTATGTGGATCTCTGCGAAACATTTGATTCAGTGAATCGGGATACCCTCTGGGGGATTCTTGGTTTTAATGGGGTGCCATCAAAACTGATCAATCTGATGTCTGAATTATACTCTGGCACTGAGAGTGCTGGGAGATGTGGTGATACCAACTCTGACTTATTTCCAGTTGTAACTGGAGTTCTTCAGGGGTGTCTACTGCCCCCCCCCCCCCACACACACACACACTTTTCAGCACTTTATGGACTGGATTCTGGGGAGGATGTTGGAGAGATCAAGTTGCGGTGCATCGTTTGGGAGTGTCAAGATATCTTTCTGACCTTGGTTTCACAGATGATGCAGTCATCTTTGCAGAGACTCTGGATGTCCTTTTGGGGGTCCTCGCGTTGTTGAATGAGGAGTCGGAGCCATTGGGATTATGGGTTTCCTGGGTCAAAACTAAGATCCAGGCTTTCATTGACATCTTGGATGCTGCTGTCCTGTCTGTAGCTGTTGGTGGTGAGGATGTTGTGGTCATGGAGAGATTCACTTACCTTGGCAATGATATTCATATCTTTGCTGGCTGTAAGCCAGAGGTCAACAGATGTCTGGGTCAGGCCTGGGGAGTCATGGTTTCATTGGATCACGGGGTGTGGTGCTGCCGGTACCTGTGCGGGAGGAAGAAATTGTGAGTATTCAGGTCCGTGGTGCTTCCTGTATTGCTCTGTGGATGTGAGACTTGGACTTTGACTCAGAATCTGAGATGTAGATTTAATTCCTTTGCTGCCAGGTCTCTTGGGAGAATCCTTGGTGATTGCTAGTCTGACTTTGTGTCCAACGAGCGGTTGTTGAGAGAGACTCAAATGAGATTTGTTACCTGCATAGTCCGTGAGCCTCAGTTGTGGCTGTATAGACATGTGGCTCATTTTCCTGACGCTGATCCTGCTCACCAGATTCTCTCAGCAAGGGAGTCTCATGAATGGAGGAGGCCAATGGGCCGACCACATGCCTCATGTTTGCAGCAGATTGATCAATATCTCAAGGAGATGTGGATGGCAAGACGGAGACCCTTGGAGTACTGGCAGAAAGTGAACGCAGCGACGCGCTGCTCTGGTGCTTGCTCCTATACCTGACCTGACCCGTTGACCTCTTTGGTGTAAAGCCTGAACGCTCTGGACGCAGGTGCTCAAGCAGATGGTGGGAAACCCCATTAATAATTTTCCGAGGAAAGACCATGCCTGGCACTGAGAGCAGTGTCACCGCTCGGTCGCTGCAGCAGTCCTGGTGATCACCCTTCCCTTTCCAGAGAGGGACAACAAGGCCCCTCTTCCAGTCAGTTGGGATGATGCCTGTGTTCCAGACAGAGCACAGAAGAGCATGCTTTGACACGAGTACAGCATTTCCACGAGCCTTGAGAAGTTCAGCATGGATGTCACATATCCCAGGAGCTTTTCCCCATTTCAACCAGTACACTACAGCCTGTTTCCACAAACAATGGTGGTTCACAGTGCATTGGAGGGTCTGCAATTGGGGGAGTTATTCCCCTGACATCCAACTCAACAGCTAGTGGGTCAGCCTGGTACAGTCACTCAAAGTAACCGGCTCAGCGGGCCTTCACTTCAGACTCCTCTGTCAACAGCCCACCATCCTTCACTGTAACTGCATTACACCGAGGAACGGGCTTGGCGGAATGCAATGCTCAAATTTTTCTGAAAGCAGGATGAGAATCACTTGACAACAGGTGATGCTCTTCCCCTTCTTGATTCCTCGCACAAAGGCCTCCTTTTCCGCTCTCAGCGCATGTTCAGTTTTACACCTCAACTCCATGAACAACTTAGCTTTGCCATTAAGGCTGGCCCTGTGACTGGTCAATGGTATCTAGTGTCCCTTGGGATACAAAGGTCTGCTTCACCTGAGGGTGGGTTCCAAGATATCCACTGAGAACATCAAGGATGGTGGTTTTGAAGGCACTCCCCAACTCTTCAGGCTTCCCCAAAACACCCAGATCCCCCACCCCCAAATCCCCACTCAACCTGTTCGCAAACTCCTCAGCTACCCTCTCATCCCTGAGCTTGCCAACATCCAGCTGAGGCTGGGATTGTACCATTCTCCTGAATATAAGGTGCAACTTCAGAGTTGCTCCAACAAGCCTGTGGTTGGTATTGAGGAACTGAGCACTCCGGTGGGCCCTGCAGTTCTGGATCATCCTCCAGCGATCATGAATGAGTGCATGGTCAATCTCCTTTGCCACACCACCAGCATTGGAATACCAAGTCCAGTGACGAGCCTGTGGGAGCTGAAACCATGAACCCGAAGTCCTTGACTTCTTGCAAAGTCAAAGAACTTAGTGCTATTCTGTTTCACAGTTCCAGACCCATGGGGACCAACACATGTCTCATAGCCATCCCTATCAGTTCCCATCGATGCAATGAAATCTCCCAAGACTCGAAGAGTATCTTGACTGGGGTACTGATCAACCACAGACTCCAGCGTGGCATAGATTGCTTCCTTCACGGTGAGATCACTCGCCTCGTTTGGAGCAGACACAGAGACCAGTGAAATGACACCCAAGGAGTGACGAATAATCAGTCTCATCCATGCTCATTGATCAGTGTAACCACAATTATAATGGAAGTCAACTTATTGGACGCAGCTATAGCAACCCCTTGGACATGGTAACCATCAGAGTAACCAGACCAGTAGTAGGTGTAACCTTCCACCATGATCTCACCACTATCCGGTCTCCGAACCTCACAGAGTGCTGCAATACCAATGTTCAAATGCTTGAGCTCAGATGATAGTAGAGACAGATGATCATCCTCTCTTTGGGATAGGGCATTCCAGGCACCTAGATGAAGGGGCAGGCACCTCAGGTCAATCGAAGGAGACTGCCGTCTGGTGGATGATATTTCAGTACCACCCCACCACACACCACCGCAATCTGACCCAGGAAGGTTACTCCATGCTTTTCCTCCAATCATCAAAGAATGGGGGTCCCAAAGATTTTTTCCCCAATCCCATTGTCCGGTGAGCTGCCCTACAAAGGGCAGCTGTACAGGAGGTACTCCCACAGAGTGGGTTTTCAATTTTCTTTGCGTTTCTGGGTTTTGTGGAATAATGTGTTTTGCAGTGTCTGGAGTGCAAATCTTGCCACCAACTTCCTAGAGAGAGGAACCCAACTGCAGGAGGATGTCCATAGACAGTTGGGCACCAGATATGGGTGGCCACTGGCTCACAAGAAGTTCGTCCACCCTTTGACAGGTTTTGTGTTTAATCCTGCTGGGTTTCCATATTCATACACCCTCCTCACCAGGAAATCTGGTGGGGGAGATGGTTTAGTCGCCGCCAACCCGACCATGAAACATGTCAGTACAGGTTTACATGGTACCAATAGCAAGTCACGGATCTAATCTGGCCGACTTGACAATAACCTTCGGAAATAGATAGTCCCATTTGGTCTTGTGGGTCCTCGAGGCTCTTGGATCCCCTGGGTCTTTTGGGTCTTTGGGTTTTTTTTGTATCCTCTGGTTATTTGGGGTCCTCTGGATCTTTTGGGTCCTCTAGGTTCTTCGGGTCTTTTAGGTCTTCGGGGTCCTCGAGGTTTTTATGATATTTTGGTTCCTTGGGGTCTTTAGGGTGTTTTGATTCCTGTTTTCGTCTTTTGTGTTTTGTGTCCCTTCAGGGCCATTTGGAGTTATTTGGGTCTTTGGGCTCTTTTTAGGATTTAGAGTCTTTTCAATCTTTGGGGTCTTTCCAATTGTCAGGGCCTTTTGTGTCTTTGGGGTCTTTAAGGGTCTTTTGGGTCTTTGGGGGTATTATTGGACTTTTGGGTCTTTTAGGGTTTTTGGTGGTCTCCAGGGTGTTTTAGATATTCAAGTCTTTTCAGTCTTTGGGGTCTTTTCAATTGTCAAGGTATTTTGGTCCTTTGGGGTATTTTTCATCTTTTTGGTCTTTGAGGGTTTTTTTGGAGAGGGGGTCTTTGGGTGGGGTTTTTGGGGTATTTTTGGGGTTTGTCAGATAGTTTTGGGTCCTCTGGATCTTTTAGGTCCTTGAGGTCTTTTTGGTTTTTGGAGTAATTGGGGACTTCTGGGTCCTTGGGGTCTTTTGAGTCTTTGAGGTCATTTGGGTCCTTGGGGTCTTTTGGGTCTTTTGAGTCCTCGGTGTATTTTGGATGAAATATTTCAGATTACAATTGTGGGTGACGTCAGGTCAGCTGTCTAACACATGGGCAAAGAACGGACATAATACATACACTCATGATCACAGACACTTGCTCCATTATATTATGATGGATTATTATGGTAAAATCACAGGTACATCGTACAGAACTAGCGTCTCCCCTCTTCCCCCACCAGATTCCAAAAAAGTGGAGGCAATGCCCCTGCACTCACCTGGTACAACCAGGGAACCATTGGTAAGCACTGATGACCCACAAAATATGTAAATTAGGCAATGATTTGAACAAATTTCTGAAAGCTCCATGCAGGGTGATTCCTACCTGGTTACATCTAAATGTGGTGAATACTTTTTTTGAGAAGAAATCAAAAGTAGCGATCCTGGAATTGTAATGACCTTTGACATTCAAATTTACCGACTTAATATGCAGTTTTTCATGGGATTTTCAAGGCATCAGGAGGCCTTGGTCGTCAGAAGTTCCACAAAGTTTAGTGAAAATAGGAATATTAGTTTTAGCATCATGGGTGATGAAGGTTGTGGTCAAGTTTGATCGAAATCGTGTGTGTAGTTTTGAAGAAGAAAATCTGAGTGTTTACAAGACTGGCTGACAGACCACCCGATGCTAGCTCCTCACCTGTGAACGTAGTTCAGGTGAGCTAAACATGGGTGTGTCCTATCTGATAAATTTATATACCATCCACATTAGCCCCTTTAAGAGGGTGGCCGCTGTCGGCCAAATTGTAGTGGAGCAACTTTTTGTCCCCAACCATGCGTTAACTGTGGTATGGTGTTGTAATGCGCACTGTCAGGTGCAAACAGACAGGTCTACAGCTGCTTAACGTCTCGTTAGACCGACTGCAGCCATTGATGTCGTGCCTTGCCTGCGAAACCCCAGTGTGACAGTTGATAGTCATGTCGAGATCCCAACCCAGACTAGACAGCTCAGAAGGGAGTGCTGTACCTCTGCACGATTCCATCATCCCCGTAGTTTGTACGGACCTGGTGATTACTTTGTAATGTGGTTAAATATTGTTTTATTGAACGAAGTTTTGTAAATATCACAGATTTACATTGAAGTTAAGATGGAACCGATCCTTTGGGGGGGGTCCCAGTGCGTCACAGACATTTGCCACCAGTCTAAAAAAATGTTCAACTTAAAACTGCTTCCAATGTTTCCAACACCACGTTGTGGCATCAAATGGACCCAAAATTCCTTTGCAGAAATGAAACCGTCGTTTTCTTTCCGCATGTGTTGAGACTCCGAGCTTAACAACCGCAGGGGGTAATGGATCAACAGACATAATGGAGCAAAGGGACAACGGTGTGACAACAACAAACAACCGCACCACAGGACACGGAGAGGAATTGCCGAGGGTTATGGACGCGGGCTCGTAAAGCTCAGTGTAGATGGGAGAGACCATGAGGTGGCAGTGATGGTCGGCAAACGTAAAATCTTGTCACGAAGAGCTCAAGGCAATGGACTCGGGAATAATGTTCCATGGGTGTTGCAACAGAGGGGGGTAAAAGTAAATGGAGGTGAGAATTGAGTTTAGACGTGGGGAGGGGGAAGCAACGAAAAGGTTTCTATCAGACACGTGTGGACCTCCAGCACCAGGGGCTGGGCAGAGAAGTGAGATGTCACGAGGAGCAAGATCAAAATAGACTGAAAAACTGCAATGTCACCAACCTGCTTATGGTGAGCAAACTGCAGACTCTGAGATGCAAATGACATGGAGGACATTTCTTCCAGGTCCTCAACGGTTGGCAAGACGGGTGGTAAAGGCACCAGCCCACAGCGTGGCAGCCATATTCCAAGACGATGGGTGGAATCAACAGAAAGTTTATTGGAGTATGTCCAGTGGTTGTTCATGGCAATAAGTGGTTTCAGGTGGTGATGGGTGATGGGTGTGGGGGTGGGTGTTGTGAGCGGTGGTGTATCCAGACCTTGGCGTCAGGGAGGGGAGGCAAAATCCTGCAAAATGATATGTCAGCAAAGGAGGTGTGCAGTGCATCACATGTTCATTTGGCCAGATGTTACCTTTATTGGTCTCAACCAGGAACCACCTCGGCTGGGGCTAAAACCGTCATGGAATGTGAGTGCATTCATTAAATTCCACACTTGTGAAAGATTTATCCTGGAAAATGTTTGATCGCAAGCAATTGGTTTGTATATTGGAACTCGAGAAGTTGAAGTGGTTGATTTATGTGTCTGTTACATCTGAAATGATGAAATTTACACGACAGTCCCTTCAGAAAGTATTCACACCCTTCGAGTTTTGTCACCTCTCGTTGTGTTGCAGCCTGAATATAAAATTTATTTTATATATGTATATATATATATACATATTTTTAATTATCATCGATCAACACAAACTACCCCGTAATGACAAAGTGAAAACATGTTTTTAGAAATTTTGACTAATTAATTAGAAATGAAAAGTTGAAATGTCTTGCGTCACTAAGTATTCAACCCCCCCGCCCCCCGAGTCATTAAAATACACACTATTTGATGAAACTACACTTTTCTGCATGAGAATAGTGATTTGGATCGAAAAAAATGTGTTAAAAATGCTTCGAATAGGCAAATACGAATGTTTTAGCATGAATAAGGTTATCAGTGTAAAATGTGTTGTTTTGCTGAGTACAAGCTAGAACACACACTATTTGATGGAAACATGCATTTCTGGATAAGAACAGTGATTTGGAACAGATAAGAGGTTAGAAAAACACGTTTGGAACAAAAAAATGGAGTGAGAACTGAGAACAAGCTGATGTGTTCAAAACGTTTGTATTCGGCAATTTAGACCATTTTTTTTTTTTTGCATGAATAAGGTTTCTCGTGTAAAATGTGTTGTTTGGCTTTGCACAAGCTAAAACACACACACGATTTGATGAAAAACACGTGTTTCTACATTAGAATCGTGATTTGGAACAAAAAAACAGGGTCAGAACAAGACAAAGTGTTGTTGTTTCATATGCAGCCTGCGGCTGCTGGTTGCATCATTCCTGGAAGTGTCGCTGCACCACTGATGTCGTGCCACTGCTACCAGTAAGCTGGTACTCTTTGCTAACCTCAGAAGGCAGGCTGAGTCAACCTACCCGGTTGTTAGGGTTAATTCAATGGAACAAAAGAAGTTTGAACTCAAGACCCTAAAATTTTAAGCCTTAACTATTAACCAAGTTCACCTAGAATTTAGCTAATCTCATAAAATTATCGATCATTAAGGTGTTTGTGTTGTGCACGATAATGTGTCATCAAATATTGGTGTATCATGCCTCGAGAAATCCCTTACTTTTGGCTCACCTGGAACTTAGTCCTGGGAGCTTATGGGGGGGGGGGGGATGGTGCATCGTCAGTCTGTCTGTCCACAAATACTCGCAGCTTCTTCTCTGAAACTGCACATATGATTTCGATGAAACTTTACCATAACCTTCATCACTTTTTATGTACCAAAGTTTGTTTATGGTATTAAAATAATTGGGCCCTGAGGGGGTATATGGGGGTTGCCCCCCAAAATATGTATTTGCTTTCTTCTGCAAAATGACACACAATTCCGATTAAGCTTGACCACAACCTTCATCACCCATGACGTAGCAACGTTCGTTCACGATGTTTACAAAAATCGTGGTCAAAGGGGATTTACAGGCAGGGGAGTTGCCCCCCCCCCCAAATAGATATTTTCTCCAACATTGGTTCATTTTGATGATCCTGTCCCACGTTGACTTCCTCCTCGGTATCATTATTCTTCCAGGTGAGCCCCCATTGGTATTGCCCCATGTTAGATTTATGAAAGAAAATACAAGCGAGGTACCAGTCAGTGCTCCACACGGGATGCACATGATCATGAACTCGCTCCGGTCATGGTGTCCCAGTGAAAGCGAACCACGTGATCACGAACCCTCTGGAGTCAGGATTTCTCGGTGGCAGATTCTCTACAACGGAGCATCACTTGGGGGATCTGGTATCTACAGAACAGGGGTCGTTTTGCCTCGTCACAAAGACCAGATAGACTTGAGAGCCAAGGAAAGTTGAGTGAAGATCCTGGTTTTCCGTTGGGGATTTGGGGGCAGGAAGGTGGATTGGGGAGGTGGAATTATTTTTTTGCCATAGGGTGCCAAACACCCTCAGTACGCCACTGCATGCAACTCACCAGCAGATCAAACCAGTCCCATGGTACTGTTGGTTGGCTCAGCAAATTGTTGGTCCAGTTCTTGACAAACATACACTTTCACATGATAGGATTGCTGCTTGTGTACATATCGGTCATGAACATCCCCATCACATTGGATTTTGTCACCGGCATCCGCAGGTTCCAATTTCGGCTTTGGAGCAAACCTGTCGAACATGCTTCTGTTGAGAATATCCACATCTGCCCCCATTGTCTATTTTAAAGCACACCGAACAGTTGGTGGAGTCAACCGTCACAGACCACGGATGATCTGGGTTCCCACTCCCAACTCCAGAAACTTGGTGTCTTCCTCATCATGACCAGTCACGACTTCAACTGCTCTTATGCGACCACACCTTCTGTAGTTCCCCCCATCTTCCTGCAGCTGTAGCACTTTGCAATGGCAGCCGGACACATCTGACTGTCCTTATGTGAAAAACATCCGCAGCAAGCACACCTGGATGGCTGCGAATTGCTTTTGGTCCTGGGACGAGGTTAAAAAGTTTTGTGTGATTTTTTTTCTTCTCCATTTGTCTGCTCACCTCCTCCACTGAGCGGTCGCGTGGTCCTCTTTTAGGCTCATCTGATCTACAAGGAGTTCTCTTCCTCTTGCCTGACGAGATCTATAACGAGATCTGAATTGCCATTTCCAGATTGACATCTGCCTTCAGTTGTAATCCCAGAGTGAGTTTGTGAGTTTCTTGTCAGCAACACGAGTTGATCCCGGATTTCCTCCATGTTGTCATGGAAACTCCAGTGCTCAGCACCAGTGTGCAGGTGTCCGACAGGTTTTTTTCCACAGATTCGTTGGCTTGCTGTCTCATTGACGGAAACCAGCCCTTTCATGAATCACGTGACGCTTGGGAATGAAGTAGGCATAAACTTTTCCCAACACTGTCCGTCCGTAAATCATTCCCCTTTTCACCAGTTCGGTCACCAAGCAAAGCCTTGTGACGAAGTGTAAGGTGTTGATGTGTGATGCAGGTGGGTCATAGGTTGGTGGAGGTTGGCGATGTTGAGTAGTGTAAGGAGGGAGTGGGTGAGGGATCGTTGTTGCTTTTGGCCAAACATTTAGCGACACATGCAGGACAATGCCATGAGCCATTCCAACATGTACAATCGGTGAAATTGGCCAAATCCCAAAAGACCATTGTTAAAATCTGGCAATGTGCCATTCTGCGTTATGAAGCCTCAGTTATCAAGGAAAACTCGGTTACACCAGAATTGGCCCTTTGGCCCATCATATCATGCTTCTGCCATATCACTCAAACCAGCACTCTCAAGGATTCCAGGTAGTGGTAATCTGCAGGTAATCCCAAGCAGGAAATTTTGACAAGATATCGTCAGACAATTGGCTGATCTTTTTAAATAAATTGCCTGAGACTTCGAAAGTAAAAGGTCTTAACACAAGGTAGTGATCGAACCCAGCCGAGACAGGTGAATGTCAAACATGCTTGTCATCTCCTTGCACAGGTATGAGTAGATTGCCAAGTTTTTCATGCTCTCGGGTCGAGGTAGAGGCGACCTCTGGGCCCTCTTGATACAATATGGATATCCTCACATGTGAAATTAGACATCTGTGATCACAAATCACGAAGCGATAGCCAAGGGTAAGCCTCCTTCAGCTGGGGAAGTAATACCCTCTGCGATCGCCCGAGACCTACCCTTGGCCCGTGATGCCAATGATGGCCATATTTTCTTTTGGACCGCCATATTCCCTTGACCTTCAACATTTCTGGACACAAGTGTAAATTCAGAAAATGTTTCCTCATTTCCAATACAAAAATGTCAACCCCCCCATTATTTTTATTCTCATTATTGATGAAAATTTTAATTCCTATAGTCCCAGCAGGCTCAGACATGCAGCTCGGACATTACATTGATACACTTTGGGGTCTAAGACATTTTGAGGGATCAATTAAAAATCGAGGGCACTAACTGCAGAAACAAACCCGACCACAGGTGTCAACCAATAGGGGGAGGTTTAAATATATATATATATATATATATATATATATATATATATATATATATATATATATATATATATTTAAATATCACAACATGAAAAATAAGTTAAAATTTCAATTGGCAATTCAACATTTTACTTCATCTGCATGAGCTCATATAGTATCTCTCCCACCCCCCCTCTCATCCCCCAATGTCTAAAAAGTTGGAAAGGTTGAAAGGTCTGAAAAGGTATAATTGGGTATCAAAGGCTGAAACGGTCGAAAGTGTCTTAAGGGTGTAATTTAAGGTCAAAATTGTCTGAAGGGGGTCTAAAAGGACTTAAAACGTCTAAAAAGTGTTTAAAGATCAAAGGGGTCTACAGGGTATTGAAAGGTCTAAAAGTATCTAAAGGGTAGAAAGGAGTCTCGGGGTTTGAGAGGATCGAAAGGGTGTAATGAGGTCTACAGGGTTTTAGGGTTCTAAAGGGTCTTTGGGGTCTATGTAGGATGTAATGGAGTCTTATATGTCTTCATCGTCTTATGGGTCTTGAAAGTGTCTAACGGTTCTGTGGTGGAAAAGAACTCAATTTCTACAAGTTGGATCAGCATTCAAATAGAGAATCCTTAATTTCGTACATACGGAGGAAGAACATTCAATGATTCCATGAAACATTCGAATGGACTTCACTGAAACAGATGCCCGAAGCAATTCCTCTTGTACACAGTTTGACATTCCAAAGAATGGGAGGGTGAGACATTTGGCAACTCAACTACAGGATTAGCTGATAAGCATTAGGCAAAATAACTCAAAACTGCAATACGTGTCCACTTTGGGTGGGAGGGAAATAATGACATAATCATGGCAAAAGTTGCAGTGTTATCATCCTGTTTCTATGCAGCGAGCAAGACCTTCCTTCAAAGTAAAATATTCCTTCCATCAATATGTAGGTCAAAAGACTCTTGGGAAAGGGGAAACATTACTGACGGCCAATTCGACGATAGTACAAAAATTATTTTTATAAAGTACCAGCAACAATTATAATTGAGAGCACATGAACATAATTATTTTTCTTCCACAGTTCCAAAGGGTCTTTTGGTTCTAAAGTGTCTTAAAAGGTTTTAGGGGTCTTACATGGTCTTCAGGGTCTTTATGACGTGTGTGGAGCTTTTTGACATGTGAGGGGCTTTATGATGTGTGAGGGGCTTTATGATGTGTGAGGACCTTTATGATGTGTGAGGACCTTTATGATGTGTGCGAGGCTCTATGACGTGTGAGGACCTTTATGATGTGTGTGAGGATTTATGACGTGTGAGGGGCTTTATGATGTGTGAGGACCTTTATGATGTGTGAGGACCTTTATGACGTGTGAGGAGCTTTATGATGTGTGAGGACCTTTATGATGTGTGTGAGGCTCTATGACATGTGAGGACCTTTATGATGTGTGTGAGGCTTTATGACGTGTGAGGGGCTTTATGACGTGTGAGGGGCTTTATGACGTGTGAGGGGCTTTATGACGTGTGAGGAGCTTTGTGACGTCTGAGGAGCTTTATGATGTGTGAGGACCTTTATGATGTGTGCGAGGCTCTATGACGTGTGAGGACCTTTATGATGTGTGTGAGGCTTTATGACGTGTGTGGAGCTTTATGACGTGTGAGGGGCTTTATGACGTGTGAGGGGCTTTATGACATGTGAGGAGCTTTATGCCGTGTGAGGAGCTTTATGACGTGTGAGGAGCTTTATGACGTGTGTGGAGCTGTATGATGTGTGCAAGGCTTTATGATGTGTGGGGGTTTATGACATGTGAGGGGATTTATGATGTGTGTGGAGCTTTATGATGTGTGAGGGGGTTTATGACGTGTGCGAGGCTTTATGACGTGTGTGGGGCTTTATGATGTGTGTGGGGATTTATGACATGTGTGGGGCTTTATGACGTGTGTGGGGCTTAATGACGTGTGCGAGGCTTTATGATGTGTGCGGGGCTTAATGAGGTGTGTGGGGGTTTATGACGCGTGAGGAGCTTTATGACATGTGTGGAGCTGTATGATGTGTGCGAGGCTTTATGACGTGTGCAGAGCTTTATGACATGTGTGGAGCTGTATGATGTGTGCGAGGCTCTATGACGTGTGTGGGGTTTATGACATGTGTGGAGCTGTATGATGTGTGCGAGGCTTTATGACGTGTGTGGGGGTTTATGATGTGTGTGGGGTTTATGACGTGTGTGGAGCTTTATGACATGTGAGGGGCTTTATGACGTGTGTGGGGGTTTATGATGTGTGTGGGGTTTATGACGTGTGGGGGTTTATGACGTGTGCGGGGCTTTATGACGTGTGCGGGGCTTTATGACGTGTGTGAGGCTTTGACGTGTGTGGGGCTTTATGACGTGTGTGGGGCTTTATGACGTGTGTGGGGCTTTATGATGTGTGTGGGGTTTATGATGTGTGCGAGGCTTTATGACGTGTGTGGGGCTTTATGACATGTGTGGAGCTGTATGATGTGAGGCTTTATGACGTGTGTGGAGCTGTATGATGTGAGGCTTCATGACGTGTGCATGGCTTTATGATATGTGAGGGGCTTTATGACGTGTGCATGGCTTCATGACGTGTGCATGGCTTTAGGACGTACGTTTGGCTTTATGATGTGTGTGGGGCTTTATGACATACGCAAGGCTTCATGACATGTGCATGGCTTCATGACGTGTGCATGGCTTTATGACGTGTGCATGGCTTTATGACGAACGTTTGGCTTTATGACGTGTTTGAGGCTTTATGACATGCGCAAGGTTTTATGACGTGTGCAGGGCTTTATATCATAAAACCCAACACACATCATAAAGCCCCGCACATGTCATAAAGCCTCGCACACGTCATAAAGTACCGCACATGTCATAATGGCTCGCACACGTTATAAAGCCTCGCAGACGTCATAAGTCATTGCACACGCCATAAAGCCTTGCACACGTCATAAGGCCCTGCACACGTCATATGATGTGTGTTGGGCTTTTTTCATGCTCTCATTATTTTCTTTGCGAATGCCCATCAGACGGGGATTTAGTTAGGAATTTTTTGCGTCACTCATTTAGTGTCTTTACATATTAGGAAAGGAAACTGAAACTTGGCCAGTCAGCGAGTGATAGCTCGCCTGCTCACAAATGACACCATGGGTTCTTGATCTTCCACCAGCAATGAACGCGAGCGGACGGGTCCTTACTCCTTGGTGTAATGTACCAAGTGACAGATGATGCAATGTTTGATGCACCTCCGTGCCTGCAGAGCACCAGTCTGATAGTTTACAACTTAGGAAGAAGCATTTAAAATACAATTGTGAAAAAACATGTCAGGATGGGATTCCCAAAAAAATAAAAAACCAAACAAGGTAGGGAGCAATGATGAGGACTGACGAGGAAGGGATGACACTACAATCCTTTTATGGATTTTCATCACAACATCTTTTGACATTTTTCCATCTGAATCCCACACCAGTTAAAATGCACAATTACACCAACCCACACTACACATCTCCAACTACATCAAGTACGGACATCTTTATACAATTGCTATGATTGCCACACACACTTACTTATGACAAAAAAGTCAAAAGATATCGTGATGGCAATCCGTAAAAGGATTGGGCGTCGTTCTTTCGTTGTCGTTCCTTCCTTGTCGTTCCTTCCGACTTTGTTTTGTTGTTTTTTTGGAATACCATCCCGACATATTTTTTTTCTTTTTTTGAGTTTTTTTTTCTTTCTGACTTGTTTCTGTTGTGTTTTGTTATTTTGAGGGTCGGTTGGGTTGGTTGGTGTAGGGGGAGGTGAGGGTTATCGAAGGTTGTGTAAATGAGGCCTCCTTTACAATATTGTCAAGTCCCAGGCTCCATTAACATGGTGTGCCTCAGCACAGAGATCCTTTGTCCTCGGAAATGGCCAAACGGTTTCGATCTTCCACTGCATCCAGGTATTCTACAATTTTACCCAGAAGGAGGCGCTGTATAGCTACTGCCACCCTTCACAACACTTGAATGTTTGTCGTGTTCTGATGCAGAAGAACTGGTGCTGTCCTTGCAATCCTGCACAATTACTACTTCCGGTTCGACTTCCAGTTCAAAAATTGGTCGACTTCCGGTTCTGGGTTTGGAGCGTTGGCAGGTCTCCTCCGGGGCTCTCTGCTGTCGATCTCGAAGTTTAGTTTCCTGTCGTTATCTGTCCCATTTTAACTGTTTATTTTCTCACCTGCATGTTACTGTGTGTTCCTAGTTCGGTTTTGTTTCAAAAAACATGCTATTTTGTGAGTTTTCGTCGATCTTGTCTTACCAAGTGCTTGAGGCCTACCCATCGTTCCCTTTGGTGTATGATCGTGTTTATTTGTATTTTCTCCCCATTACCTTCAATTTCTATCTTCCCCACTTTCCCAACGTCCCCCATCCCTCCCAACTAAACACTCTATTTATTGTCTTAAATCAAAAAAATAAATAAAACTACCTTTCTCCTTGCACACTCACAAGTCTCGATTCTTCTTCTTCTTCAACCTCCTCTTCTTTCTCTTGCCGGCACACCATCTTTATTCTACTGAGCTGACCCTCTCTCACCATTACCTTCACTATTTCTTCTGATCTACAACCTTCCATTCCCAAATCTTACCTGTTCTTCAAAAATACATCAAAAAATAATAATCTTCCTTGTATCCTTTCGATCTCTACACCTGTAACCTCGTGTCTCTCTCCACTCTTCCTGGTACTTTTCATCGACCCAGCAACTTCACACTGTGTTTACCATTCCAATTCACCACACACTTCCACGATCCCTAACCCTAAAAAATCCAACTGTTACAGCGTTTCTTCTCTCTATTCTCTGAATTCACCTTTATTACATCAATCAAGAAACGTGTATAATCGCATTTCTGACCGAGAACTTAAAAATCTCCAGTTTGCGATGAATGTTCGCTTTCCCTCACCCATTCTTTTTTTCCAATTTCAATGCCAACTCACCCCTCTCACTCCTCACTCTCAAAGCAACCATCACACTCTTCTCCCTCCAAGCCTCCCTCTCACCTCTCTCAAAAACTCCCCCCTCACGTTTCTCTCACCATTCACTCCCCTCACTCATCCTTCTCAAAGTTTCCCCCTCCCTCTCATCCTCAAAGCTACCTCCTTCCACTGCCCTCTCACCTCCATCTCTTCACTCCACCTCCTCAAATCCTCAAATGCCTTCTTTTCCTCTCTCTTGTCCCTCTTCTCCCCCAACACCACAGAGCCTTTTCTCCTCCTCATCCGGCCCCTCCCCAAGCTATTCTGCATTCCCCCACACTCTTTCAACAACCCTCCTTACCTCCCCCCCTCGTCCCTTGTCCGACCCTCCCCTCCCCCCCACCCCCTGCACCCAAAGCCTCCTCCCCTTCCTCTTCATTAACAGTGTGGACCTCAAATATCTGGGGCCTTCGCTCAAACCTTTCAGATCTTTCCATACAGGTTGCCACTGACAAACCAGACATAATCTGCTGAACAGAAACTTTCCTCTCCCAAGACGTGTCTGACTCCCAAGTATCTCTCCCTGGTTACTTCCTCCTCCGGTATGACAAACCTGAGCCTCGTCCTGGTGGAGGAGTTGCTCTCTTCATCAAAGACTCTATTCCTCACTCTCCATGCACTGCCCTCACTCCCCACACCCCCAAGAATACCTGTGGCTACGGCTTCCCCCCCACTCCCACCTCATGCTTATATGTGCACTGTACCATCCACCTAACAGTGATGACTCCATCTACACCTCACTATCCGAAAACATGGATCAACTTCTATCTTCTCATCCAAACTCTCTCTTCCTCATATGTGGCGATTTATTGTCATCATGCCAGTTGGCTAGGTGTGGGTACCTCTCTCACCTGTCATGGCACTTCAGCAAAAGCTTTCTGCGACTCATTGGGACTGACTCAATCGGTCAACTTCCCAACCCGGATCTCAACCAATGGTACTCCATCTCTTCTGGATCTGATTTTGACAAATTTCCCTGACAATATCTGCCGTTCTTCCTTTGCTCCAATCGGTTCTTCTGACCACGTCCTTGTCAAAGTGGACATCTCTCTGGCTATTATCAGAGAACCACCTCACCGCCGTCGAGTCTGGCATTTCACTCAAGCCGACTGGCAGGGTCTCCGAGCAGCCATCAAACTTATAGACTGGTCTCCTATCGCTACTTTCTCCAACATCAACTCACGTTGGGAATTCTTTCAAAGACACTTGCTCTCCCTCATGCACAGATTTATCCCCTCTCGTCTTCAGTTGTCCTACCCTTCCTCCCGCCCTTGGTTCACTGAAGCTTGTGGCGAGGCAGTTGTCCTGAAATAACTTGCCTTTGCCTCATGGAAAGCAAACCCAACTGAGGGTAATCTCAGTTCCTTCCATAAATCTCGGAACAAGTGTGTATCTACCCTCAGGAGAGCCAGAAAACAACATCTTTCTCATCTCAAGTCTGAACTCTCAAACCTCTCTCCCTCCTCAAAATCCTGGTGGCGTCTAATCAAATCTGTTTCTGGTGCATGTTCCCCCTCCATCCCCTCCCTTACCTCAAATGGCCGCACTGCTGATACCGCACGTGAAAGCACTGAATGCCTAAACTCGGTATTTGCAGCTAAATATTGTGTCTAAAACCCATCGCTTTCTCTACCCACCTTACCCAGTCGCACCCAACTGTCCTTGGGCTCTGTGTCCTTTTCTCCTGACAAGGTGGAGAGCTTGCTGTCAAACCTCGACTCAAATTCTGCAACCGGTCCAGACAGCATCAGCCCACGTGTCCTCAAAGCCTGCTCTTCTGCTCTTGCTCACCCTCTCTCTGTTCTATTCACCCTCTCATTTGCCCAAGGTCATCTGCCATCTGCTTGGAAATCAGCAAACATCACTGCCCTGCATAAAAATGTGCAAAAACAGATCCCTGCAACAACAGACCAATCGGCCTTCTCCCAATCATCAGCAAGGTTATGGAATCCATCATCGCTTCAGACATCAAATCCTTCCTCTTCTCCAATGGCTTGATTTCCGATCATCAATTTGGTTTCAGACCAGGTCACTCTACCCTGGATATGCTGTTTCTGTTCTCCCAACAATGGATGGAGATCCTTAATGCCAGACATGAAATCAGAGCCATCTCCCTCGACATATCATGTGCTTTTGACACGGTCTGGCACCCTGTCCCTGTCACCAAACTCTCTTCCCATGGTATCCAAGGCCATCTCCACTCATGGAGCCCTAAATGGAGTTCTTTCATCCCCTCTTCCTGTCCAGGCTGGAGTTCCTCAAGGTAGCGTTCTGGGCCCTGTTCTTTTTCTGGTTTTCATCAGTGATCTCTCCGATTCTCTGGAAAATCCTCTTTATCTCTTTGCTGATGACTCCACCCTCTGCTGTACCATTTGTTATCCCTCAGACCGGAAAGCAGCAGCTTCTTCGCTCACTGCAGATCTGGATAAAATTACAAACTAGTCAAACACGTGGAACATGTCTTTCAATGTGGACAAATCTCACACTCACACTATGTCTCTCTGAAAGGACCATTTAGAAACCTCCCCATCCACTTTCTCAACAATCCTCTGGAAGAAGTCCTTTATTTCAAGCTTCTGGGTCTCATTATCTGCCATGACCTTTCCTGGGAAAGCCACATTTCAAACCTTGCCTCCAAAACCAGTCGCCGAATGGGAATCCTCCGTCATGCAAAGTCCTTCCTCGGCCCACCTGAGCTCCTGACCACTTACAAAGCTTTCGTCTGCAGCCTGATGGAGTAATGCTCTCCTCTCTGGGCTGGTGCTCCTGCGTCCCACCTTTCTCGGCTTCACGCTGCAGAAACCAAGGCATTTTGGATCATTGGCATCTCCCGCAATGAGGCTGAGTCTTTGGGCCTCTCACTCTCTCACCGCTGGCTGGTCGGTGGTCTTTCTGTCTTCTACCGTCTCCTCTCCAGCCTCACCCCCACCACATTTGTTTTGTCCCCAACACATTTCCGCAGGGTGCTCAAGGTCCGCCAACAACCCCCTTCTGGTAAAACTACCAAAATCACGAATCACTGCTCACCTTCACTCTTTCATTCCTCTTTTTTCCCACCTTTGGAATAAACTCCCTCACTCTATTCATTCCCATTCTTCCCTCCAGTCCTTCAAAACAGCTGTTCACCACCACCTCGTATCATCCCCCATCCAAATCCTCGATCTTTTCTACCCCCGATAATCCACCCTAGCCCACCTCCTTCAAATTCCCTGCTTTCCTTCCTGAAAGTCCCTGTAATGTCCATCTTGTATTCTCCATGTTCCCCCTTCCACAGATCTCCTAATGTCTCTGTTCCCCACTGTTTTGTCCTTCCCACTCCCGTCCTCTTATCTCATGCCCCCCTTGCTGTGCATTGTGTGTTAGCTCTCACACGAGCCTCGACAAGGTATACAAAAAAAAAATATCCGACTGCCTTATCGTGTTTTTCTTTTCAAGGAGTGGGAGTTTGCAATACGGACAATAGTGTAACAATCCTACCCAGTGTCATTGGAGTGAAGTGAAGGCCGTGGTATGCTGAGCGGTAGTAGTGTGAAGGCTGCTGGACATTGAGCGAGAGCATGTCTTTCTTTACCTGGTTCTGTGGTGAGCGGACATGTGACGAGATGTTTAGTGGCGAGCTGCCCCTCCTGCTTGTTTTCCTTCCAACCTGGATCGGGTGTTCTCGAGCCTTCGCCGATCTTGTGCGGAGAATGATGGCCATTGCAGATGGTGTACCTTGGCTGCGTTGAGATGCCGTAACCACATGGTATGATTGTGTACGGTGCTGGGCAATTTGAACGCCTATATCTAGTTGAGGTTCATTTCCTACCAAACCACGTTCTTCATACTGTCCGTCAATGTGGAATTTTAGGCCATGCACTTATACGGACGTGAGGCAGTAAATGAACCTGAGGACCCAGAGCTGGAAGCCATATCAAGCGTCCAATGTTGACTTTCATCGGGAACCACCCGGGACACGATCCTTCTGGGGAGTCTCGGCACAATACCCTCATTAATATAACAATCGTTAGATCGAATGGTCATTATCACCACCCGAGTCTACCTTCAATGTTATTATGTAATCCGCGGTCTCTCAACAGCAAGGTTGATGAATTAAACCTGATCATGAAGCATAACACAATTGACTTTGCAGCGATTACTGAAACTTGGTTTTCTCCTGATCAGCCTGTGGACATTAACTATTCCAGGCTTTGAATTGTTTTTGTGCCCAAGGATGGAGAGAAGAGAAGGAGGTGTTGCTAGTCACACCAAGCTTCATCTTCAAGCAATGCCTCTTCATGTTTCATTCCCTGAAAATCTCGAAATGATTTGGGTGAGGGTCCGACCTCCTCATCTGCCATGATCGATTAGGAGCATAGTCATCGCCGCTGTCTATTACCTTCCAAAGAGTCCACCAGCAAGCAAGCTGTTGGATCACCATAGCCTGATGGCAGATCAGATCCTCACTCTCACTCTGAAGGTTTTTTCACCGGATACTGAAATCACCATTCTTGGCGACTTCAATCGACTTGAACTTTTCACCTTCCTTTCAAACTCCATGGTGTAGTTAGTTAGCGAGCGAGCCCACTCACTCTGGATACTACTCTGGACAAGATTGCAACGAATCTTGCCAAACATTATGATCCGGTCGAGATTATTTCACCCTTGGGACTCGGTAATCATCAGTGTGTTATAAGACCGCGATCTCCACTTCGTATTGGAACGTTGTTCACAAACGAGTTGTCAGACCAATGAAAGAGAGTGATGCACTGGAGTTTGGAAGATGGTTGAGCAATCACGACTGGACTGAGGTCATGTCTACCGAGAACGTGAACAAAAAGTGCAATGTGTTTTATCACACGCTCCACCAGGTGATCGACACCTACTTCCCACAATGGAGGAAGGGTTCGCAAAAGTCAGCAAGATAAAGCATGGATAACTCCGTTCATAAAGACCCTTGTGCAATCAGGTCACCAAGGTATTGCTGATGCACCATGTTCTTACTTTGCATCCGTTGGAGATTTTCAACCGCCGAACCCTTCCTCACTCCCAGCATATTTGCATCTCTTCCAATCTGTCAAGTCCAGCCATGGGAGGTCTGTCGAGAACTTGGGGAAAATAGAATCTCACAAAGCAAGCGGTCCTGACAACATCTCTGCCAGACTTATCCGCTAGTTCTCTTATGAACTAGCCGAACCTCTGACGGACGTAATTAATGTCATACAAGCAACAGACAGTTCCAGCACAGTGGAAAAGGGCATGTGTCGTTCCTATTCCAAAATCGTCACCTGCCACCATTGACAACTTGCATCCAGTTGCTCGAATTGCCCACTTCTCAAAATTTGTAGAACACTTCATAGCACAGCGAACGATGGCAGCGATGAAGCAGAACCTTGACCCCCAAACAGTTTGGAAGCATTCAATGTGTATCAACTTCACAATGTCTGATTGATATTCTGCACACACTTCATGAGCACGCACAAACACCAGGATCAATTCGTCGATGATATTTACAGATTTTTTCGAAAGCTGTCAATCACATTGATCACACGATCGCTATTTCAAAACTCCTACAAATGGGAGTTGATTCATCTCTTGTTTCTTGGATCAAAAGCGACTTTATTTCAAATCATGAACGGTGTGTTGAGTATGCTGACAAGGTCTCTGAATAGACACGCATTAATGCCAGAGATCCCGGGGGAACAAAGTTTGAACCTGTTGTATTTCTTGCAATGATCAACGATCAATCGGCATCGGTATTCACTGCTTCAAACATGTTGACGACCTCACATTTATTGAAAAGCGTAGTCTTCATACTGAATCTTGCACGCCAGATGTTCTTGAAGAACTTCATAACTGGTCTCCAGACACGGGAATGTCTCAATAGTGCACTATGATATGTAACAACCAGAGAGTTGGTGTCAAAGCCACCCAATGCTCGCCTGTTTATATATTTATCGTTTTTAAAAGACTAGTCTAATAATATTTTTTTTATAAAGCATTGCAGTGAAGTCTGATCCAAATAATTTTAAAGCAATATATGTATTTGTATATTGTAATCAGCAACAAGAGTGCAAGTGAGCACAATATATGCCCGAACAAGAAGGTATATACAGAATTGTGCTACTACGTGGGAAACAGCATCCTGGTTGCCATGGCAACCACTTTAGATGACTAACAAAAGGTCGCGACATACCGTCTCCACAGTATGTACCTATATACCAGATATGTACCGTGAAAGTTGAAAACTTTGAGAGTTAGAGTGCGGACATGAACAGATGGAAAACAGCATCCTAGTTGCCATGGCAACCACTTTAGATGACGAACGTATGTCGCGACACACTGTCTCCACAGTCTGTACCTTTGTACCAAATATGAAACGTGAAAGTTTAAAACCTTGGGAGTTAGAGTGTGGACAGGAATGGATGGAAAACAGCATCCTGGTTGCCATGGCAACCACTTGAGATGACGAACGTATATCACGACACACCGTCTCCGCAGTCTGTACCTTTGTACCAAATATGAAGCGTGAAAGTTTAAAACCTTGGGAGTTAGAGTGTGGACAGGAACGGGTGGACGGACGGACGGACAGACAGACAGACAGACAGACAGACAGACAGACGGATGGACGGACTACAGATAATACGCCCCGATATATATACATATATATGTATATATATATATATATATATATATATATATATATATACATATATAGATATATATATATATACATATATATGTATATATATATATATGTATATATGTATATATATATACATATATATATATATATATATATATATATATATATATATATATATATATATATATATATATATATATATATATATATATATATATATATATATATATATATATATATATATATATATATATATATATATATATATATATATATATATATATATATATATATATATATATATATATATATATATATATATATATATATATATATATATATATATATATATATATATATATATATATATATATATATATATATATATATATATATATATATATATATATATATATATATATATATATATATATATATATATATATATATATATATATATATATATATATATATATATATATATATATATATACATATATATATATATATATATATATATATATATATATATATATATATATATATATATATATATATATATATATATATATATATATATATATATATATATATATATATATATATATATATATATATATATATATATATATATATATATATATATATATATATATATATATATATATATATATATATATATATATATATATATATATATATATATATATATATATATATATATATATATATATATATATGTATATATATATATATATATGTATATATATATATATATATATATATATATATATATATATATATATATATATATATATATATATATATATATATATATATATATATATATATATATATATATATATATATATATATATATATATATATATATATATATATATGTATATATATATATATATCGGGCGTATAAAAAATAGTGTGGTAGATAAAAACATTCGAAAGGAAAAAATAACTTGCACCAAATTGTTCACATTTTCACGCTCACGCTGACGCTCACGCCGGGGGTCTCGCTATAGCTCTCTGTTCTTCGAACAGGCGAGCTAAAAATGACTTTCGTGGGATTTTTGTGCCAAAATTGATTTTTTTTGCAGTTTTGTCAACTATCGGGGGTAAATTAACAGAAAAATTCGTGGTTGAATTTTTTCGTGAACTTTTAGGGTATTTTTGGGGGGCCCTTTCGGGGGTGACCCCCCAAATATTGTTCTGCCTATATTTTCGCTCCGAGACATGCTAGCTTCATAATCTTGGTGTCTAGGATAGGGTTTATGGGGGTTTTGAGTTCAATTATGATGGTTATGAGGTGATCTGAGGTCAAGGTCATAGGTCCAAGGTCACCACAGGGTCATAAATGGCCTCAAAAGGTCAATTGGCCAAAATAATTGAACTATATTGGGTAATACCACTTTATATGGGATTTTGTGGGTGAGGAATTCAATGGTGACATTCTTTTTTTTTATTGGAGGTCATGATCAGGTTATAAAGGTCATGGTCAAGGTCATTTGGGTAGGTAAAAATATGCTGAAAACAAAATATGGCACATCTCGTGATATAACGTGCAAGTATAAAACCTTAATTTTGGCAAAAACATCCAGAGCAATTGCATACTATTATGCATCACATTCTTGATCTCATGATCAAAACTATAAACCTGTAAATTTATAAAACCAGAAACCTGTACATTATACATCTTCATCCTCAATATCGTCATGCCTGGCATTTTGACATTTGTGGTCATGACTTTTGCAAAGCGGCCTGCAGGGGAGGTTGTTTTTTGCACAAGAACAGTTGCGTGCACAGGCAGAGGATTTACAGCCGCATTTGATCAGCTCTCGAACTGCTTGTGGACCAGGTAGTGCAAGACACCGTAGAGGGAAGATTGCACCATCCTCGAGGACCCAACCGCTGTCTTCCAAACTAGGAAGTTGGGGATGTGTTATGACATAAGCTTTGTTTATCACGCATACAAAGTTTTCCCGTTGAATATGAGACAGCAGTGTAGCTCGGGTGGGGGGCAGCATCTCAGACTCCACGTTTTTCGACCTGAAGAGCTCCCAGCAAAGTTGGGGGAGCAAATGAAATGATCTGCCAGTGATTTGAGGTTCACATCACCTAGATTAGCCTGCTCCACCACCTTTTCTTTTAGATCTTTCACGAGTGATATATCATGTTTATCAACAAGTTTCTTATTGACAGAGTCTCCCTCCTTGCAAATGATGCAAGTCCTCACTTCTGCAGCTTTTTGTTGAGACAGTTTTTCAGGTAGGTTAAAGTGTTCAGAGCTTGACTGCATGGGCACTTTCACAGTGATACAGGGAAACACCTGAAAATAAAGAAGAAAATAATGAGCAAGATGTACAGACCACGAGGTTCATATTCAGTTATTCTGCCAACACAGATTTGATAATTTTTTAACTAAGAATGCCTTTTGCATTTTAAAAAATTATTTGATATCATATGATCATAGTCTACCTTAATATTACATTACATAGAATGTTATTTTCATTGGACTTGAATATATGTATCATTCTGTTTTAACGCTATAATTTTAGTCAGAAATGTATGGCACTTATAGGCCACCATACCCAAACTAGTTAATATAATGAAAGTTTAAATTTAAATAGAATATTTGACCAAATAACATAATAATTTAGAGACGATGGTATTACATTATGATATACTGTAGGTGGAGTTTTAGCATACATACCTCTCAAGAGAGCCACTTTTCTCCAGTTATTTTCCAAAACATGGCATGATAGATTTGGCACCAGCATGGTTCAATGGGGAAATCCCGGGGAAATCCCCAGAAATACATGGTGTCCCATAAGGGACATAACACATCAAGATACATGTATAATGACTATTTTTATTGATCAACACATTATGTAGATCCTTAATCATTTGATTTGAAAGTTTATAATGGTAAAGTTTAATGTTATGTTTGATGAACAGAAATTTATTCTAAATGAAGTTTTAATGGAAATGTAATTCGATACTGTATTTTTAGGGGGACATGACATTTTGGCTCTGTTAATTGGAATTTATTTCCATAAACAAATATGATCTGTAAGTACCTTATCATACTTGATTAATGATATTAAACTTATCATTATAATTATGGGTATACCCAGAGAGTTTCATATATATTCCTTGAAATACATTACAATTGCCCACCCAAATGACCTTGACCATGACCTTTATACCCTGATCATGACCTCCAATAAAAAAAGAATGTCACTATTGAATTCCACACCCACAAAAACCCATATAAAGTGGTACTACATGATCTTCTTCTTCTTCTTTCGGCTGCTCCCGTTCGGGGTCGCCACAACGGATCATCCGCATGATCCGCATCGTGATTTGGCACATGTTTTACGCCGGATGCCCTTCCTGACTCAACCCTGGTCTTCTCTTACGACACAGGGATTTGGTACACCTATTTTAACCGTGGTATACACCGGCCCAGTATACTGGTACTCATTTCGCCGACCTCGGAAGGATGACAGGCTGAGTCAACCCCCTGGTGTATTAATTCAGTGGCCCAAGGGACTTGAACTCAGGACCTTTTGGGTCCCAAGCCGCTGCCCTAACCACTGCGCCAACACCAGGCTTAATAAAGTGGTACTACATGATATAGTTCAATTATTTTGGCTCATTGGCCGTTTGAGGCCATTTATGACCCTGTGGTGACCTTGGACCTATGACCTTGACCTCAGATCACCTCATAACCATCATAATTGAACTCAGAGTCCCCATAAACCCTATCCTAGACACCAACATTATGAAGCTAGCATGTCTAGGAGCGAAGATATAGGCCAAGCAATATTTGTGGGGTCACCCCCCCTAAATGGCCGCCCCAAATACCCTAAAAGTTCACGAAAAAATTAAACCCCGAATTTTCTGTTAATTTACCCCCTAGAGTTGACAAAACTGCAAAAATATCAATTTTGGCACAAAAATGCTACAAAATTACATATCATAGTGCACTACAACCCCTAAAAGTGGGCGATTGTTGACATCTGTTTCGCTCGAAACAAACCACCTCTTCAAACCAATCAATGAATGATGTTGTAATCCAAAATTGTAATTTCGTTAAACTGTTGGGTATCTTCATCCAAGCAGATTTGAAATGGGATGCACATGTCAGTTCTGTTGTTAAAAGAGCTAATAGTCGTTTACACATGAGTCGGAAGTTAAAATACCATTCCCTCCCTCGTAATGATCTTGTGACCATTTTCACATCTTTTGTTCGCCCCATATTAGAATACGGAGCTCCTGTGTAGTCAAGCGGAATTTATTAAGCAGCAGTGCAATGCTGTTGAATTTGTTCAGAAAAGGGCTTGCATATTTATCCTTGGCCCAAACTACTGCATCTACTCAGATGCTTTGCACAATTGTGGTATGGAGTCATTTGAGAAGAGATGTGAACAACTTTGTTGTTCTTTCGCGAAGTTGCTTCCAAATTCCAAACTTCACCACTTGTTACCTTGTTACCTGAAAAACCACACGATTTAAGAACAGCCCAATGGCATTTCTCATCCGCACAATGAATAAATTGCAGTGATTGTTACTCTTTGAACTTTGATGTTATGCGAATTATTTTTTTCGTATGCATTGTCGAGGCTCGTATAAGAGCTAGCATATAGAACATACAGTATAACAAAGGCAGCAGGAGACAAGAGGGGTGGGAGAGGAAAGCACAAAATAGTGGGGAACAGAGACAATCGGAGATGGGTGGAGGGGAGAGGGATGGGCCAGGGTACATGTAGTACATGAGGTGAACAAAATAGTACTTACATTCAGGAAGGAAAGCAGGTAATTTGTACAGGGACTTTCAGGAAGGAAAGTAGGTAATTTGTTCAGGGACTTTCAGGATGGAAAGCAGGTAATTTGTACAGGGACTTTCAGGAAGGAAAGTAGGTAATTTGTACAGGGACTTTCAGGAAGGAAAGCGTAGTGGCGTGCGCCTGTAATCCGGCTACTCGGAGGCTTGGGTTGGAGGATCGCTTGAGGACGGGAGATCTGCACTGGGCTGCACTATGAGAGGGTGTAGGGCAGCCCGGAATCATGGCGAACCCCAATCCTTATCCCTGTGTCGTAAGAGGTGACCAGGGTTGCATCAGGAAGGGCATCCAGCGTAAAGCCTCTGCCAAATCAGTATGCGGATCATAACGGATGATCCGCTGTGGCGACCACTAACGGGAGCAGCCGAAAGACGAACAACTTTCAGGAAGGAAAGCAGGTAATTTGTACAGGGACTTTCAGGAAGGAAAGCAGGTAATTTGTATGGGGACTTTCAGGAAGGAAAGTGGGTAATTTGGACAGGGACTTTCAGGAAGGAAAGTAGGTAATTTGTATGGGGACTTTCAGGAAGGAAAGTGGGTAATTTGGACAGGGACTTTCAGGAAGGAAAGCAGGTAATTTGTACAGGGACTTTCAGGAAGGAAAGTAGGTAATTTGTCTGCGGACTTTCAGGAAGGAAAGTAGGTAATTTGTACAGGGACTTTCAGGAAGGAAAGCAGGTAATTTGTGCAGGGACTTTCAGGAAGGAAAGTAGGTAATTTGTACAGGGACTTTCAGGAAGGAAAGTTGGTAATTTGTGCAGGGACTTTCAGGAATAAAAGTAGGTAATTTGAAAGTGGTAGGTCTGCATTTTTAAAGAGCATACATCGAAAACCGTTCAGCAGAGGAAATTGAAATTTACGTGTTACATGAGCATGTGATATAGTTACCACTCTATTGAAGTCAACACACGCCAATTCCCATCCGATTGACTTGAAATTTGAAGAGAAATTGTTGCATAAAAGGTCACTGAATTCAACAACCAATCATTTTTGAGGTCGAAATGTCAACATCGGCTTGATTTCTAAAATTTAGAGAAAGGGTTCCCATCGTGTACAGCCTATTTGGCTCCTGGTTGCATCATTGGTTGGGGGCACAGTTATGCCTCTGATGCAGTACCCCTATTACCAGTACACACTGGCACTCATTTTACCAACCTCAGAAGGGTGACAGGTTGAATCAACCCCATGGTGTTAATTCAGTGGGGACGGGTCAAACTCAGGACCCGAGGATCCCAAGCTACCACCCTAACCATTAAGCCAACGTCAGGCTGGTAGAGATAGGGTTAAAAACTATACATATATCATGATATCTCAAAAAGTTGTGGACGAGTTATGACAAAACTAGGTGGATTTGCGTCGGTTCGGTGACAAAAATTTTTTGCTCGCACCAATACCTTCTCAAGACTGCGTGGGGTTCGTATTCTGTGAATACAATTTAGTTTTTAAAGTAATTCTTCATAATTGGAAGAGATTTTGTGAAAAGAAAGAAAGATAAGATGTGGCTGAGATCAGGATGCTGAGATGGTGATGCGGTGTAATGCGAGAAGACCATGTGAGGAACGAATACATCGGAGGAACTGTAAAGGTGGCTGAAGCAAATAAAAAGGTACAGGAAAGTAGATCGGGAAGGTATGGGTGTGTGATGAGGAATATGTGGGTAGAAGGATGATGCGAACCATACCACTTGGAAATAGACGGGTAGACTGAAGGGTTTACCCGGCAGGGTAGACTGAAGAGGATATGGAGTGATTGTGTGGAAGTGGACGTGAATGTGGAAGGTGTGGATAAAGAAGGAGTGTACAATACTCCACCCAATGGTGGAGCAGGATCTGCCGTGTCAACGACCCCACTTGAAGTTGGCTAATAACGCTGCAGAAGAAGAAAGTGATTCTTCATAATTGAGGGATGGGGGTCAAATACGATATAGCGCATGATATTTCAAAAGGTTGCGGACGGGTTATGACAAAACTATGTGGATGAGTTGGTTCGGTGACAAGAACAAGCCAATTAGATTTTGGTTCAGGTCCGGATCCAGATCCGGCCTATGAGTGGGATACAAACGTAAACTGTTCAGCCTGGCGGGGGTATGTGCCGTTCTAGTTTTTAATATAATTACGTATGTTTATTTTGGAATATTTCCCATGGCAGAGACTTTTCAGAGCAGAGAGTTTTACGACAGTTTCTCAATTGCATAGACATAGAGTGTTCAACAGCTTTTGGTGTATTGTGGTTATATTGTTTTTATTTCATCCAATTTTTTTATTTTAATCATTTTTTTTATGGTACGTGTGTAATACCCGAGAGACCGTGAATCATTGTAACACCCATTAGAATCGTTGTAATTGCGTCAGCCATTATCGTGCTCGGCTGTCTGCCAAAATGAATAAAAAGAGTCCGAAGAAGTACAATTGGGCGATTTTGTGATCTCCAGATTTGGTACTTTAGCGATGTATTCTGGCATCTTTATCACTCTTTGGTAGTTCTGAAAACGCTCAACAATAATAGGTATGGATTTTACAGGCTCATGATTTCATTCTATGGGATATTTTGTACACATTTGAAAAGGTGGCTATTTTTATTCCCGTGCCATCCCGACATGTGGAATATTACAGCACTCCATGATAGCTGGGTCGAGAATCGAACCTGGACAAGACAGCTCAAAGGTGAGTCCACCACCTCTGATTTATGATGTTTTAATGACCTAAAGAGAATAAAATAACAAAATGCAATCGCAACACTGATCTTAATCATCCCAATTCAAAACATGGCGTGAATGATAACATATTGTTGTGGTTACCAAATTCGCAAACCACCATTCAGGTCCCTTAGGTGAGGTATCTCGGTAAGTACATGTGTAGTTAGGCCCAAACCCGTTGTCTAGTGGGAATACATGTCATTTATGCGTGCTGCGACTCTTCAGGATAGCCGTTTTTCTTTTACTATCTTTAATTTGGACCAACCGCCATGATTACCACCACAATCACAACATCAACCACCAACCACAACGCCGCTTCACCACAACCGCCACGACCTTCCCGTCACACCTCGCAACCGTAGCATCGCCACCGTTCTTGCCCCGCTGTGGGTACCGGTGTTGGACTCGTGCAGGGCGCGCGTCGAACAGCGTGAACAAAATCACGGATTTTGTGCTTCAAAAACGGATCAAAAACGACACACGCCCACTTTTTGCCGTCCAATCGGTGAGCGAGGGGCGAATTGGCCCCGCCCCCAGGGCGATCGATATATGCAAATTTATGGATCAAAAAGCCTTCACGCCCACTTTTTCTCGGGCCAATGGGGAGCGAGGTGAAAGGTCGAAGGGAGGGGGTCAAAGATGAGAGGGCGAAGCTACAGGGCGGATAAAAGGACCGTGTTCGTCAGTCAGAAGGGAGTCGGAGAGTCCAGAGGCGGAGAGGAGGAGAGTAGGAGAGTCAGAAACAGAGAGTCAAGACTTCGCGGGCGGTGGAGCTGCTCGTCGTGTGCGTTGGAGTCGGAACGGAGGGGACGGAGCTGTGGAAAGGCGGCGACACCAGACGAGGGGGTGCTCGCGTCGTGCAGGGAGCTGCACCCGAGGGAGGCCGACAGCGCGACCTGGCCGAGGTGGAGACGCTCGTCGCGGGATAATAAAGATCCTCTATACCCCGAGCATCAGCAACCCCCTCCTGTTTCCCCCCGCGCTGAGATAGTGCGACCAAGGGGGCCCCTTTCCCACCACCTACCAGACACTGTCCGCGAGGCCCGCGGAGTTGAGGCGCCATCGCCGCTCCGCGTCTCATCACCAGACGGGTAGGCGCGACCCGGTCTCGGCCTCAGGCCCGCCTCATCCTTGAGGGTATTCTTTTCCTTGGTTTTGGGTATGTGTTGTCGGCGCCGTCTGTGAGGTAGAATTGTATAAGTGTTGCCGTGTGCTCGGTAGTCGGTATTAGCTCTGCATTGTGTTTTCGCTTTTACATTTGCTTTTTGTGTAAATTGCATTGTGTCTTTTCTGTGTGCTTTTGGTGGAATTGAATGGGTGCTTCCCGTGTGCCGCGAATAAATGTGCTTTATTATTGAACTGTTCTCCCGCTTCGCTTCGTCTTTTCCTCTATTGAATCCCCATCTTGCTTCACGTAAAGGGTTGGTAGTGGGCTGAATACGCCCGATAATTAATCGAACCGTCGAGGTCGACGATAACACCGCTCGGTTATTCTGATAGTACGGAACGGGTCGCTTAAGTGGCCCGTGTCCGAAGTCGACCTGCGGCGAGGTGCGATCGCCCGGTCTACCCTCCGCGTGGGTACTTAGGTAGGTCGAATTCGGCGAGCAACCCTATCCCACGCGGGGGCTGATTGGCTCGATCGCAGTGAGACCGAAAGGTTCACCCGTGACTGGTTCCCGGCGTTAGTCCGAGAGGGTCACGACTGGATTGTCCGTCCGGTGGGCGACGTGCCGCGATTCGAGTTACGTGGCCGTTCGCACGCCGGCGGGCGCGAATCCGCAACACTGGTGTCAGGTCGTGCGATTCAAATTCATCGCCCTCCTCGCGGCACTGGTATCGGAGAACAGGAAAACGGGCTCTCCTGTCTCCGGCTAAATTCACGGGAATCGGTCCAGGGGTGAGAGAAGCGACCCCCGATTCCCTCCAAATTACGAGCGAGTTAAATTAACCCTTCACGAGAAGCAAGATGGCGTCTCAAGGCGAGCGGGAGCCGGGGGTATTAGAAATGGATGTAGAATGTGTAGAATCCATGGTCCAGGATGGAATCCCCGAGCAGGAAATGTTGATTGTGCAGGAACACGGACTCGCCCAACTGAACCCAGAGCCCGAAATGGGTGCGGCAGCGGCCGCGGTGTATGACACCTCCCCCCCCTCTCCACCAAAACCTCCCGATTCTTGCCGAATCGGCTCACCCAAGCGCACCCGACATGGCCCAGCTATTCGCCATGCTGGCGGCAATGAACAAGCAAATGGAAACGAATGCGCATGAAATGAAAAACGAAATAAAGAGCATGAACAAGCAAATGAAAGAACTGTGGGGTGCGACGCAGAACATGGGCCGAAGCCTGCAGGCGGGCATGAAGGCAGTAACCGGGAAGCTTAAAATGGCGACTCCACGTGTGGGAGCAAACGAGCTGGGAGGGGGTGCAACGGCTGACAGGCCCGCGGTGGAGGCGGGTGAAAAAATAATTCGGGGAACGTGTTGGGCGAGGGTCGTGACGATGACCGAAAGGGAAAAATTAAATGGGGAGACCAAAACGTGTGAGACGAGACACGAGGTGACGACAAAGGAAATAATAATAGTTGAGACAAGGGAGGTAAAGGGTGAAGAGTTGGTAGAGACACGGGAGACAGAAAAAAATAGAGAGACAACACGATGAAGACGGGGTAAGTGACGCACACACACACTCGGAGGTAGTGGAGGATAATGGGGGTGAGCTGGTGGACTGGGTGGAGACCCAGTGCGAGCACCTGGATGGCCTCCTCCAGGAACGAGGGGAGGGAGTATGCCCCCTTGAGGTGAGTCACGACCAGGTGGGTTCGGTCGTGCTTTGCGAGGTCGAGGGGACGGGTGCTGTGGACGGGTGCACGGAGAGCTTGGGGGGTATAGAGGCCCCGGAGACCCTTGTGGGGACACAAATCCCCAGTGTGGTTGTCTCTGTGTGTGTGGTGCAAGGTGTGAGTGCGTCCCCGTGTGTGGAAGCGACCCCGTGTGTGAGTGGTGTGGTGGCGATGGTGCCGGAGTGCGTGCTTCCCAGCACGCCGTGTGTGGATGAGGCACCGCGGGTGAGTGCCCTCGCGTGTGTGAGTGAGGCACGGTGTGTGGATGAGGCACCGCGGGTGTGTGCCCCCGCGTGTGTGAGTGAGGCCGTGTGTGTGGATGAAACGGCCAGTGTGGATGAGGCACCGCGGTTGAGTGCCCCCGCGTGTGTGGATGAGGCACGAGTGAATGAAGCACCACGTGTGAGTGGTATGGGTTATGCAAGGGAGACCGTGTGTGTGAGAGAGCGGTATGTGAGGGAGATGTCGGTTGGCATGCGGGAGCACGCAGCCGCATCTCCCGGTGTGAATGTGATGGAGTGGACTGTGTGCGTCGTAACACGCAGGTGTGCGTGGGTTGAATGGCGACGACGGCGACAGAGGAACGAAAGCCGAGTAGCGGCTGTAGTTGTTTCGCGGACCGTGCCGGGTTCACCCAGCAGTGAGCACGCGGTTCGTGCTGTGCAACGCACGAGACCGCCACGTGCTCGCTTGCGAGAGTGAAGTCCCGGTCCGGAAACGCACGCGGTGGATTTGCCGATCCCGCGGACGGACAAAGTTTAGGCAGGATTATGGATTTGGACCGGACGGGTTCTCCACGCGATCGTGTGTGTTAAGCTCCAACGGGCAAAGCACATGTGTTCGCGTGGGGAACCCCTCGAGACGTGGGGCTTGTGTTTTTTTTTTATGCGCACGGTGACGCCATGGCTGCACGTGGGGTTGGAATCCGGCAGGAGGGGTATCTCTGCCGGATGGTCCCGTCCAAGGAGGGACGAGGAACACGTGCAGCTGCATGACGTCACGGGCAGTTGCAAAGTGCAAAGAGCGCGAGTTGCCGCGCAGGTGCTGCGCATGGGGGAAAAAAAAAAAAGAAAAAAAAAAAAGCAAGCCTCACTTTCGGGTGCACAGGATTCCTGGGCAAGGGGTGAAAGACCCCCTTAGCCCGGGGCACAGGATGGAAACTAGTTAGGGGGAAGGGTTAGCTTAGCTAGACCGGCTCCATGGGGCAGGGGTAAGTCCTCATGGAGTCCGTGGAATGGATTAGGTAGAGGGATTTAGTGAGCTTTAGGTTGGGAAATAAAATGGGATTATTTGGAGACAGTGACTGACAGTGAGTGTGTAGAGGGGACGTAGTTTAGCTACGTAGTGTTAAAAGGAACGTGCTGTAGTATAAGGGACGACGTGGGAGCACGAGTTAGGTAGGGGAGGTAGTTAGAAGGATGGCAGAGTTCAGCGGTGAGTGTGTTGAAGAGTTGAAGAGTTGTGAGGTGAGTACATGGTGAGTGAGTGAGGCCAGCGGGTCTGTGTGTATGGAGTGAATGGGGAATGCATGGTGCGATGAGTGATTGGGGGGAGGAGTGACTCCCGCCCAAGGGACCCCGGGGTCAGAGTAAAGTGAGTTAGGGGGTTAGTCAAATTTACAAAATGGAGGTCGTTTTGTTGTTGGTGGGAAAGTAGGCTCGAGACCCATTTGGAGGGGTGCAGGAGCCCTGTTGACGGGCTTGGGAGCGTGGCTGCGAAAGGTGAGTATCGCTGAGTGGGTACCCCGGGCACCAGGCTAGTCGGCCGCGGTAGGCCATGGGCCCATGGGGGGCCGGGATAGAGTAGTGGGCACGGGTGCGCCTGCTTGGTGCGGGGGCCCGGGGCGCCATTAGCCACGTGGGCAGTGTTGTGGGCACGGGTGACCCTCGGAAAGGGGCCCGGGAGGCCGGCCTGCCACGTGTGCGTTTCAGGCGAGGTGCCATGGGGGCACTCCCCGGTGTTAGGGAGCTGGTAGGCTCGGAGGCAGTGTAGTGCCCGGGGGTGCCATAGCGGGAGAATCGGCAGAGGGTCGTGCCTGCCAAAGGGAGCCACGTGTCCCAGCCAGGAGACCGTGTGAGGGCACGGAGAGAAAATTGGGGGGCGAGGCCCGAAATTGTAAGGACACCAACACAGGCGACGGGAATCTGGGTTGTTAGAACCAATAGTTTAAGCGAGAGGCGCTTGTTGAAAGCCCCGGGGTAGTTTAACAGTTAAATGGTTAGGGTAGATTAGGAGATGTACCCCTCCGCACCATCCATCCCCTCGCTGTCGTTGTGGGCCGCTGGACCCACTTGGTGTTAAGATCGCTGAACTCTGGGGAGGCCATTCTGAGGCTTCGTTGGGCCTCGACACAGGACGTTAGCTCTCCCTTATTCCCCTCCGGGAAGGGAACGTAGGGGTTGGGAGTAGGCTAGGTGACAGGATAGGTTAGCCGAACAAGGACGATAAAGGGGGTTAGGGGAAGATTTATAGTGGGGGAGTAAAAATAAAAACAACAGAAAAAAATTAAGTTGGGGCTAAATTGGGGTTTGACAAATGAAGGGAGTGGGTATGTACAGTGACAGGCAAAGGCGATAGGTTGGGAGGGAGACAGGTAGGTAGGTCCGAGCCCGCCCTCCAAGTGGCCAGCACCACCGCACTCCCTCCACCAACCTCCACTGAACGGCAAAGGCTGGCCAACTTCATCGGCTGGCCGTGTTTTTCTTCAAGGCCTGTGCCGGCCAACTTCATCGGCAGCTGTTGTGTTGCTGCAAGGCCTGTGCCGGCCGGATCATCTGCAGCTGTGGTACTTCAAGGCCTGTGCCGGCCAGTTCATCTGCCGGCTGTGTTTGCCTGCAGCGGCCTTATTCTGCGGGCTGAGTTTGCCTGCTCACCTTTGCCATGCCATGCCCACTGCCCATGTTCACCAGTCCCGTTCAATTTTGCTTTGCCCCCCCCCTGTTCATTTCCATGTGCGCCAGGATCAAGGCAACAGTTTGCAAGCTGCGAGAACTGCCCTGTTGGCAGCTACAACACGGGCCTGCAGTGGCAGCCCGTGCACCGTGTTTTGCGTCCATCCATTCATCCATTCATTCGTTGTGCTCATTGCGTGTGCCACTTGAGCTGGCACGGAGACTACGTTTGTGCAGCCCATGCACCGTTGTGGTTCACTGCGTTCAGTTCAAAAAGGGAAGGCCTTGGACTGCGTGTGAGCAGCCAGCCACGTTCCCTGTCACCTGCATTGTTTTGTGCCAGAGACTGCATGCGAGCAGCCTGGCTCCCTGCTAACTGCTTTTCTTTTGCAGAGTTCAGTGATCCTGGGCCATGGTTTAGTGTAAAATTTGTAAGTTAAGGTTAAGATGTACTGTAAATATGAGTGCGCCCCCGGCATGTCTGTCTAGCGCCGGCAATTTTATTTAAGTCGTCCGTGTGAGTGAGTTTGTTTAGATAGTTACGCAGCCCTCAGGTTATTTATTTTGGGGACACGAATACCATGAATGTCGCACTCAGGGATCCGTAGGTAAAATGTACTAGGGGAAAACTACACATGATGGCACACGAAAAATTTGACGACTCGGGACGAGTCTGTAAAAAGGGGAGGGGGTAGTGTTGTGGTTGCCAAATTCGCAAACCACCATTCAGGTCCCTTAGGTGAGGTATCTCGGTAAGTACATGTGTAGTTAGGCCCAAACCCGTTGTCTAGTGGGAATACATGTCATTTATGCGTGCTGCGACTCTTCAGGATAGCCGTTTTTCTTTTACTATCTTTAATTTGGACCAACCGCCATGATTACCACCACAATCACAACATCAACCACCAACCACAACGCCGCTTCACCACAACCGCCACGACCTTCCCGTCACACCTCGCAACCGTAGCATCGCCACCGTTCTTGCCCCGCTGTGGGTACCGATGTTGGACTCGTGCAGGGCGCGCGTCGAACAGCGTGTACAAAATCACGGATTTTGTGCTTCAAAAACGGATCAAAAACGACACACGCCCACTTTTTGCCGTCCAATCGGTGAGCGAGGGGCGAATTGGCCCCGCCCCCAGGGCGATCGATATATGCAAATTTATGGATCAAAAAGCCTTCACGCCCACTTTTTCTCGGGCCAATGGGGAGCGAGGTGAAAGGTCGAAGGGAGGGGGTCAAAGATGAGAGGGCGAAGCTACAGGGCGGATAAAAGGACCGTGTTCGTCAGTCAGAAGGGAGTCGGAGAGTCCAGAGGCGGAGAGGCGGAGAGTAGGAGAGTCGGAAACAGAGAGTCAAGACTTCGCGGGCGGTGGAGCTGCTCGTCGTGTGCGTTGGAGTCGGAACGGAGGGGACGAGCTGTGGAAAGGCGGCGACACCAGACGAGGGGGTGCTCGCGTCGTGCAGGGAGCTGCACCCGAGGGAGGCCGACAGCGCGACCTGGCCGAGGTGGAGACGCTCATCGCGGGATAATAAAGATCCTCTATACCCCGAGCATCAGCAACCCCCTCCTGTTTCCCCCCGCGCTGAGATAGTGCGACCAAGGGGGCCCCTTTCCCACCCCCTACCAGACACTGTCCGCGAGGCCCGCAGAGTTGAGGCGCCATCGCCGCTCCGCGTCTCATCACCAGACGGGTAGGCGCGACCCGGTCTCGGCCTCAGGCCCGCCTCATCCTTGAGGGTATTCTTTTCCTTGGTTTTGGGTATGTGTTGTCGGCGCCGTCTGTGAGGTAGAATTGTATAAGTGTTGCCGTGTGCTCGGTAGTCGGTATTAGCTCTGCATTGTGTTTTCGCTTTTACATTTGCTTTTTGTGTAAATTGCATTGTGTCTTTTCTGTGTGCTTTTGGTGGAATTGAATGGGTGCTTCCCGTGTGCCGCGAATAAATGTGCTTTATTATTGAACTGTTCTCCCGCTTCGCTTCGTCTTTTCCTCTATTGAATCCCCATCTTGCTTCACGTAAAGGGTTGGTAGTGGGCTGAATACGCCCGATAATTAATCGAACCGTCGAGGTCGACGATAACACCGCTCGGTTATTCTGATAGTACGGAACGGGTCGCTTAAGTGGCCCGTGTCCGAAGTCGACCTGCGGCGAGGTGCGATCGCCCTGTCTACCCTCCGCGTGGGTACTTAGGTAGGTCGAATTCGGCGAGCAACCCTATCCCACGCGGGGGCTGATTGGCTCGATCGCGGTGAGACCGAAAGGTCCACCCGTGACTGGTTCCCGGCGTTAGTCCGAGAGGGTCACGACTGGATTGTCCGTCCGGTGGGCGACGTGCCGCGATTCGAGTTACGTGGCCGTTCGCACGCCGGCGGGCGCGAATCCGCAACAATATGTTCCACTCCTCGAGGTCTTCCGAAAGCGGTGACTCTTTTCAAACTTTCATCACAACTAAGCCATGACATTTGGAGTTTCAACAATATTCTTAGGATGGAAAATGGAAATTTCTTAAATGGGACGCAAACTCGATCTAACCTCTCTGGCCGATCTTGTTCGAGTTAGGGTTAGGGTTAGGGTTAGCTGTTCGGGTTAGGGTTAGGGTTAGGGTTAGCTGTTAGGGTTAGGGTTAGGGTTCGAATCCCGATCTTTGTTAGGGTTAGCTGTTCGGGTTAGGGTTAGGGTTAGCTGTTCGTGTTAGGGTTAGGGGTAGGGTTAGGGTTAGGGTGCGAATCCCGATCTCGCTATAAACCGTCATCCCGGTGTTTCACAGGCAGGGTGATTCATCAATGTGTGTGCTATCTCTCAGATGGACATTAAACTACACGTCACATCTGCCATAATCCTTCCTCTCCTTCCCCCACCCCCCTTATATCCCCCCTTCTCTCATCAAGAGGGAAGGAGGGTAGGACAGAGAGTTATGGTTCTGAGGGGGTAGAGCAAAGATGGAACAGAGTTAGGAGGGGGGGGTTAGACTTTGATGGGGAGAATGGTTGGGAAATATCGGTGGGGAAGTGGGGGGGGTGGTGGTTAATGGTTGGGGGGGACTGGTAAGGGGATTTGAAGGCTTGGAGTGGGGAGGTTATTGAAACCTTCAGGTTGAGGTGGAGTTTTAAAGTTTGGGGCTTGGGAGTGGGGATTGATGTAGTTTGTGAGGGTGGGGGTGGGGGGAAGTGGGGGGGGGCGTCTTGAAGACTTGAAGTCACATTTTACATTGCGAGGATGTTCTGCGGCTACATGCTAGTATCTAACATATTGAATCCGTTTATCATATCAAGTCAATTTAATAGATGATAAAAACATCACTTGTCAGTTTATATTATTAGAAGAGAACTAGAAGGGCATTTGGAAGAGCGCATACCTCCGCCCCGTCATGCCTGATCCACGAGAACATATCTGGCCCAATACATTTTTGAGATATCGTGCTATATATCGTTTTTGAGCCCCATCTCTCAATGATGAAGAATCACTTTAAAATTTCTAGTGATCGGATCAGGATTGGGATCTTCACCAAAATCGAATCAATTCATCATGGTCACACACCCAACCTGCCCACCAAGTTTCATCCAAATCCGTCCACACCTTTTTGAGATATCCTGTACACAAACAGAAAGACAAACGAACAGACAGAAAGGGGTGAACACATAACCTCCTTCACCTTCGATAGCGGAGGTAACGCGATGATGATAACTTACCGATCACAAGAGAAAATCGACACTGGGGGGGAAGGATACTTTGACAAGTACGACTTCTCAAGATTTTGCTAAGTTGGCGATCAGCAGCAACACCCTGAGGTCATGTGGCCTCTCCGCTCCGTGAAGCGCCGTGTCGCATTAGTCCACCACCCCTTGGCCTTCAAAAGGGGGAATTCTGCCATTTTTGCTAACAAAAGAAATAGATAATTGTTTTATCCGACAGGATTTCAAAGAAAATAAAGAAAATTAATTTTCAACCTTTAAAAATCTTGCAAATAAATTCTGCTTTTTTGTTCGTATCCTTTTCTCACGTGTACAAATGAGCCACAGACGCTAATGAGGCATGAACGGTGAACTAAAATGAGCAAGAACGGCTCATACACTTAGTTTCTCGGCATGCCACGCACTCCTTTTTGCCCATCCCCTCTCTCCGGGATATCATTGGCCACAACCATTGGTCAGAAAACGGAGGGCGAGGCCATTTGCACGGTTCAACTCTTCCCTTCGCTTGCGCTTTCATGTGCTGTGGCAAAATGGTACGAAGTGTCGATAATAATAGATGCAAAATAACAAAGTTGCCGCCATCCAAAATTGCCGCTCGGGGCGATTGACTTGAAATTTGAAGAGAAATTGTTGCATAAAAGGTCACTGAATTCAACCACCAATTATTTTTGAGGTCAAAATGTCAACATAGGCCTAATTTCTAAAATTTAGAGAAAGGGTTCCCATCATGTACAGTCTTTTTGGCTGCTGGTTGCATCATTGGTTAGGTCTCTGACAAAACCAGTCTAACTGGGGTCTATTCCCCCAACTGGTAGGGTGCGAACCCCATCACTCATCTGAATCCTTCACCCTGGGGTCAAGAGTTCGGTGCAAATCCCGCCACCGCTGAATCCTTAACAATTGGTATCAGGAGTGGGATGAGAACCCATCCACCCCCATAAATTTGCAGGACACCGATTCAACAACATCTGGTGTCGTTCGCACCTCGAACATTGGTTACGAGAGGCGCAAAAAATAAATAAACAAATGCATCGCTCGCAAATTCCAAACTTGCTTTGATTTTATTTTGAGCAGATCAGGTGTAAAACTTCAAAATTATAAAGAAAAATGGAGTCGCAAAATGGCGGTGCGGCTCCACCTCAGTGCGACACGAAGCGGGAGAGGGTTACTATAAATAGTGCAACGAACCGCACAGCACGAAGAAAAGGCTCCCACCCACCGTTTCAGACCATGTGGTCAAAGCATGCGTCATGGCAAACGAAGCAGGACGACAACGCGTACATTGACGAGATTCATGCACAATTGGTGGATAACTTGGAGCAGAGGAGGTGTGATGGGAATTACATTGAGGAGTTACAAATTAAATTGGACGAGGCATTACGGCACGCAGACGAGTTTCGGGAAAATTATGTGCACGGGGAGTCACAACAATTGGCCGATGCACAGGAACGAATTCGGGAGCTGGAAAAGGACTTAGCCAACACCGGCGTGGAACTACGTGGAGAAAGGATTAAAGTAGTGTGGTTTACCCATGAATTGATGGGAAAGTTAAGACAGTTCGAGGAACTACAGGGAGAAATGAGGAAAGTAGAGTGGAGTACCCATGAGTTGGAACAGGAGAAGAGTGAACTGAACAAAAGAATAGAGGAAGAGCAAATTAATAACTCCTGGGATAGGGAGAACTTGGAAGAAGACTGGAAAACAAAGCTGAAAAAGGAAAAATGGCAACACGATTTGGAATTGAAACATCTGAAGGAAGAGGTAAGATCAGACAATCAGATAAGACAAAGCCCCGAACAGAAGATAAAAAGAGAAGAGAAATATCTGGAGCAAAGGAAGGAAGAATTGTTGGGAAAGTCAAGACAGTTCGAGGAACTACAGGGAGAAATGAGGAAAGTAGAGTGGAGTACCCATAAGTTGGAACAGGAGAAGAGCGAACTGAAGGAAAGGATAGAGGAAGAGCAAATTAGTAACTCCCAGGATAGGAAGAACTTGGAAAAGAAATGGAAAACAAAGCTGGAAAAGGAAAAACAGGAACACGATTTGGAATCGGAACAACTGAAGGAAGAGGTAAGATCAGGCAATCAGATAAGGGAGAGCCTGGAATGGGAGATAAAAAGAGGAGAGAAAAATCTGGAGAAAAGGAAGGAAGAATTGTTGGAAAAGTCAGAACAACTTTGGAATTCGGAGTGCAGGGGAAATGTACTGGCACATGAACTGGAAATTAACGAGGAATACGGTAAGAGAATGGATGAATTGAGGAAGGAAGTATGCGAAAGAGGTGTGGAGATGAGAAATGAATTATAGGAAAGAGTATCCGAGTTACGGAAACACCAAAATAAAGAGAGGGAATTGCAAAACGAGCTGAGGATGTTAAGAGAGGAAAGAAAGAGAACGGAGAATGAA
The DNA here is from genome assembly GCF_056783735.1 of Eptatretus burgeri. Classification (NCBI taxonomy): domain Eukaryota; kingdom Metazoa; phylum Chordata; class Myxini; order Myxiniformes; family Myxinidae; genus Eptatretus; species Eptatretus burgeri. Next base: position 5,499,644 of record NC_140972.1, read on the forward strand.
ACGTTAAGGAACCACACTGGGCAGATCGAACGGTTGGAAGCCAAAGCAAGATTAAAGAATGAGATGGAAGAAAGAGCAGTGAAAGAACAACGAATGAAGCAGGAAAGGGAAATCGACCAATTGAGAGAAACGACAAGATTGGAGAAGGAGGAACAAGACAGACAGTGGGAGAGGAAACAAACAGAACATGAATTTGAAATTGACCAACTAAAGGAGAGAGCAAGGTTGGAGTACGCGGAGATGGAAGAACTCCGGAAAGATTACGAACAACTAAAAAGGCTCGTAGAGGAAGAACGACTCAAATGGAAAAGAAAATGGAGCCAGGAAGTAGAACAGCACAATAATGTGGGATGTGTGGCATCACCACAGGAAGGAATGTTAGTGGTGCAGGACTTGATTGACATCACTCGTGGGATGACACCACAATTAGAGCAAACCCTGGTGAAGGAGACATTGAGGGAGCATACGGGGTTGTTGACGAATGAAACACATTTTGAGCAGGTCCAGCGTGTGGAGCTGACAGCCCCAGAGGAGTGTGGTGACTCGATGATGAGCAACCTGCTGGAGAGAAGCGACCGGACAGAGGTGGCTCTGGAAAGAAGCAGGTACGTGGGTACATGCATACATGGTGCGGACGATGAGCTTAAGGTAGAAATTGAATTTTATGTTAATAAAGAGACTCTGTCCCGATGGGGTGCACGTATGCGTGACCCCTGAATGTGTGTGTGGAGTGCCTGTGAATGAATGCTGTGAGCCCACACTCCAGACTACAGCACTGGTGTGTGCTGCTAAGGCCGAAACGTGTGTGGGTACTCATCTGGCGGTCGAGAATGTAACCCTGGAGTGCGAGGCAGGTGGTCAGTACGCAGGCAAGGTTGAATGTGTGGTATGTGAACACATAACCTTGGAATGTGTGGAGCCTGCTGTGTGTGGGAGTCCTGAGCATGGAATGAATGGTGACATAGGAAATAGGTTTGAGGTGCAAGGGGAAATAGAAATGCCACCAGGACAGAACTTGAGCCAGGGGACAAAAACCATAATGGACAACTCCGCATGGGTTCTTACAGAGTTGGAGGTGCGGCATCCAGGAGCAGGCTTTAGAAATTGGATTCTAATTTCTCTATCAGCCTCACAGGAACTTTGGGGTCGAGCGCAGATGAGTAGCAAGTGGCACTGGCGTGTGTCACTTGGTCTTCAAACCTCTCTGAGCACACGAGGGGTTTGGCTAGCTGATCGGGGTTTACCTGATTTCCGTGAACCCTGGAGAAGAGGGGGAGGCCACAAGGGATAAGAGTGGCATGAGTGTATTTGGGCGATTATTGAAAAAAAGCGGTGGAGACATTACAGGCAGAGCGTTAAACACACCTGGGGCAGGTTGACGACAAAGAGTGGCTTGTTTGAGGGAAGACTGAAATGCCTGGTTGGAACCATGCAGAGGTTCCATGGGGCCGGTGAAGAGATTTTGATGTTTTGTTTAAATTGTTGGAAATAAACAATTTGGGCAGTATGAAGGAGGCCAGTGGACGACAGATGTAGTGACAAATTGATTTGGGTTTGACGAAAAAGTGTATTCGTTAAATTTGATGACCAAGTGGGTCTGAGGGACTGGTGTGTTTTTGTTTTCACATAAAAGTGAAAGGTGTTGGATGGTGTTGTGGACGGGGTGTGCGGCATTGTGGAATGAATGACTAAAGCGTTTGGGTGAATGGCGTGATTGTGCAGATGAGGAGAGTGAGTGCGAATAACGTACCCTGTCGGTAGGAGTCTCTTAACCAAGTTAGTGTAGGTTAGAGGGACTTGGAGGATTTGACATGTATTCTGGCTGCTGTTCCATTGTGCAGGCAGACTGCGAGGGGTAGGTGCAGGCCAAGGTATGGGGATACTGGCTGGGGGTGTGACATGGTATTAGAAGTTGGTGAGTCGGGAAATAGGGCACCAGGGCTTTGGGGGTTCCGGGCAGGTGAAGGCTGTCAGAGGTGCCAGGAGAGTACAGTAGGGTTTAGTGCCAGGAGAGCACGGTAGGTTTAGTGCCAGGAGAGCACGGTAGGTTTAGTGCCAGGAGAGCACGGAAGGTTTTGTGCCAGGAGAGCACAGTATGGGTGCTCGGAGAGCAAAGTATGGGGGCTAGAGAGCCACCCCTTAATTAGGAGCGCCAGAAGCACGCTCAGGTGAGCCCCGAGGTCGCTGCGTGTCCTCCACTCCCGATTGGAAGCAGGCAAAAAGGCCTAGTAGTCGTCACACTCCCCAGCCAGTGAGTTATGCCTGGCACGACCAAATGGAAAAAGACACATAAGGGCCTTGCCCAGGTTTAATAGAATGGAACAGTGTGCCAGGTCAGGAAAAATGGGTCATTAGGATAATAGGATAATTAGGAGCTAAAAGTAAATGGTTCGGTTCGATTAACTCTCCTCCGCACCATTCATGTGTGACACCTGGTATGAGTAGTGTTGATGGGAAAATTTGTTAGCAAGGGCCAGGCTAGGTCACCCTCTTCAAGTGCCAGAGAGGCCACCAGTGTGTCATGAACACACACCCACGAAGATAACGTTGAGTAAGAAACACACCATCCTGTCTGTAAAAGGAAAAAAAAAAGAAAGTAAGGAAAATAAATAATAGAACTGAACCAAAACAAGTCCTGCCAAAGCAAGTCAGGCAAGGAAGGTTAAGGGTACACTCCATCTCACCTGGTCTGAGGTCATCACACCCACTTGCGTCCTCAAGAACACCTCCGAACTGCATTTGCTTACCATCGATATCACCGTGCCACCATTGCTGTGTCATCTGCTGTCCAACGCAGAGCTTGTTGCCTGCTGCTGCTTGTGAGTAGGCCATATGGGCCAACGCATTTTTGTGCGCCATTGAGGCCAAAGTGCTTTTGTGGGCCATTGCGGCCGAAGATTCATGCCATTTTGTGGGCTGTTGTGGCAGAAGATTCATGCCATTTTGTGGGCCGTTGCGGCCAAAGATTCATGCCATTTTGTGGGCTCCGTGGGCCGAAGAACTCTTTGTGAGATTAGGCCACTGGGACAACTGAACTCACCTGGCGAGAGTCCAATAAGGCCACGAAGTGAGGAAACCCTCAGGAGTGAATGGACAATTCTGCCGGGAGGGGGCATAAATGGGCAGACACGTGAAAGAACTTTGAACCTTTGAATGTTCTGCTCCATGCAAATATTGGTGTTAAAAGTAAAATTGAATGCCCTCCTGTTCAAATCCATAATTAGAATATTAAGTAGTGTGCATAGAGTGTGAATTTGTTTGCTGGACTTGTGATCCGACACACTAGGATAGGGACATACCAATCTTACTGTGACACTGATTTTTGGAGTTATGTGCTTCCCATGTTGTGGGTTAGAGTAAATGGGAGATATGTGCTGTACGTTAGACAGGGCCATTGCCGTGGTCTGCCCCAGATGGAGGCTCAGCCTCAGGAGAAAGGTGGGGGTAGTGTTGCGGAAATGGCCCTTAGTGTGTTATTAAATATAGGATTAGCCCAGATCCCCCATTAAATGCATGTTTAGCCAGGTTGTTCGGTAAATGGACGTTACACGTGTGTCGGGAGGTGTGTGAGGCGTGTTTTTGTTCATGCAGTGGTGGTGTCCCAAGAGGTTCTTCTTCTTCATTCCCTTCTCTGAACAAGTCTCCGCCCAGTGCCCTGGAAGGAGCAGTCGGCTTCAAGGTGAGCGAGCGCCGGGAAGGCAACAGAGAAACGACGAGTCTCGAGTCAGGTGATCGGCAGTAGGAGAAACTGCATGAGGGTTTTTGCGATTGGCTTTTCGTAAAGAGCGAGCCGAAATAAATGCAAGGCAGGGACTGAATGTGGTCTGCCTTCTGCTGGAGAGAAACGATGAGTGGGAGTCGCGATCGGTTGTGTAAGGGATGGCTGTGTCTGTCTGCGATCTGCTTCGTGAAAGAGGCAAGAGATGCTGCTGGAGTCGAGTCTGCGATCTGCTTCGTGAAAGAGGCAGGAGGAACTGCATGAGGGGAGTCGGCGATTGACTTTTATGAGGAGGTCCTCGACACGTTTGTTGATCCGCCTGCGGAGCCCGACACCCCGATTTGGCCTTGTCTGGTGAACAGGCCAGGCCTGGATTTGTATGCTGGACCTTGTGAAGAGCCAGCTGGAGCACACGGGGACCTTCCGCTCTGGTACCGTCGACCTTACGGAGGCTGAACGCGCTGAGGCTGCGTGCGCGGGCGGTGCAACAAAACAGAGGACGCCGCCGCCATTTTGCCACACGGCGTGTTTGAGCTTGGGTGCTCGAATCCGTGGACATCGGCTTGTCACGAGCCACATTCGGGCCTTTGACACTTTTCCTCTCGTCCATGAAGCATCACCAAGTACTCTGTGTCTTGTCTGCATGCTGTCCGTGTCTTGTCTGCATGTTGTCTAAGGTTTATCTCGCTAGGGTCCCCTTTGAAACCCGTAATCCATAGCTCCCTAGTTAAGAACGGGTAATAGATTAATTATAACTGTCGTGAATACTTTGCTTGTGTTGTGTTCCCCGATGTGTCCCCAATAAATCTGGCTGATTCGTATGAAGTTGCCGCTTTGGGTTTGTTCGTGCCGCGCTGAGAAACAATTCGCTCGATTGGTATATGAAACCAAAATGGTTACAGACTGGCAGAATTCGCTTGGTCTCTGAAAAAAACAGTCTGTATCTGGGTCTATTCCCCCAACTGGTAAGGTCCAGGTGTACGTTGGTATCGCGATTCGATGCACGTGACCCGAGGCCTGTGCCGAACCAGCTGACGTTATAACTCCGGAGACGGCGGTGCTGTTAAGTGATGCCGAATATTCAACATTTGGCTGTCGAGAGTGGGGTGCGAGCCCCATCACTCGTCCGAATCCTTAACACTGGGGTCAAGAGTCAGGTGTGAGTCCCGCTACCACTGAATCCTTAACAATATGCTGGCTAACAAGAGCAAATCACGTGGAGTTCATCTTCCTGGCTAACAATACATGTGGATTATGCTAGACCAATGGAGAAAAAGACGCTACGAGCTGGGTACATTACAACACCAAATAATTTATTCACAGAAAGGGCAAGAAAAAGCATGTCGCACAAGCAATGGGTTTAGTACAGGGCAAATACGTACAGCAGGTATAAGCAATGATTGGTTAGGTGTGGCAAAATAAATACAGTCATATACGAAAGAAAACACAGGGCAGAGCTAACCCAATGTAATACTTACACAATCTTGTTAATGTTAACATGACAGGCACCATCAGAATCATCTGGAGGAAATTTAGAATAGGAAGAAAGATGAGAAATGAACGAGGTCATTGTGACCCCTTGATTACCAAGCAGGGTTGACGGACCTGCGTGGCCTATTCGTTGAGGAGGGGGGAAAGAGAAGGATACCGACGGTGTCTAAGGTGCATGGTATGAGGAGTTGCAGGTGAGGGTGCAGTGAGGATGTAAAAGAGGTGCAAAGAGGATACTGTGAAAGAATGTGTATCAGTGGAGCCTCCTGGAAGGGAACAACCATTCGGGACTTGCCCAGGTAATCGCTGATTGCTCTTTTAGGAAAGTGTGTCCACAGCAGACAAGATGGAAAAGGAGAAGAAGAACATTTGAAGAAATAGCTTAATAAAGTGTCAGCAATTCTGTAAGTGTTGGTGCTATTGACTTGGCCCAATGACTGTGCTCGTTCTGGCACCTGAATCTCTTGCTTGTCTTGCGCTCTGCTCCACAAGCTCCATTTCGCCTCCACTCCATGAACTCTGTTTCACCTCCGTCCTGATCCGCAAGCCTCACTCCACCGCTCCATTCTGCTTCTTGCTACCAAACCAAGCTGAATCACGTGAAAACCCGAGCTACTCGCTCCGCTTGGAATGCATGGCTTTTTATTGTTACTTGCAAGGGAAGAGACCAAAAGTGGACCAGAACGGGTCGTAGGAGTTTTCCAGCCCCCCCCACCCCATCGGCGGATGCACCATTACCTCAGCACTGGCTCCACCCATGCATGGGCAAAGCCATGAAGATGTTGCCATTTAGCTCCAGTCTCCTTCACATGATGGATTTCTGTACTTAACATGGCGTTGAGGCATTTGGCTGCACTCTCCGGGTGCAAATGTGGGCTGAACACCCAATGGGGGCCGTAATTGAACAGAGTGTGAGGGCTATGCCGACGATGTTGAATGGTGCTTAGCACACACTTGCACTTCGAGACAGACATCCGAATGTCTCGGGTCCGAGTGTCTGTAATGGTATGTTGTGCCCATTAATCCCTGTAATTCCAAAATGACAGTGGTGGGCATCCGTAGTAGTTGTGGTTGAGGTTATGATAGTGGATGCATAGTGGTGAGTTGTGGTGTGGTGGTTTGTTGTGGTTGTGTGGTTTTTGAAGTTGAGGTGGCAATGGCGAATGTATAGTGAGCTTGGGTCATGTTACAGAGGTGTGGTGGTTATAATAAAGGTGCTTTGAGGTTGTATGAATGTTGTGGTGTTGGTGGCTATTGTACATTGACGGTCGTGGTGATACGCCCATTGGATAATGGCGTGGAATTCAATTGGGAATTTGGTGGGCGCATGAAAATTAACTGCGTACATGCATGCAGGAAGATGAGATTTGTGTGTGGACAAGCAATATGGGTAAGGAATGGAAAAAAAGTACCTCATACCACACAACGCATATTGACCCATAAACCCATTTCACATAAGAGAAGGGCTCTCTAAAATGAATAATAACAAAATAACTATATCAGGAACCACTATATGTTGTGCGTCGTTGCCTTGGGGAGTGATATTTTCACAGAACCATCACAATATGATAAAAATCCACCCCAAATCAAATCCATCTGCAATTACGATTACATCAAATATTTGGAATCAATTTATTATATCAAATCAACATAACATCAAAAAAACATTACTTGTCAGTTTCGATTATCTAATATATTGAATCAGTTAATTTTATCAAATCAATTTAATACATCATAAAACATCACTTGTCAGATTCTATTATGTCTCATACACTGAATCAGTTTATTATATGAAATCATTTTAATATATATATATATATATATATATATATATATATATATATATATATAAATATATATATATATATAACATCACTTTTCAGTTTCTATGATGTCTAATATACTGAATCACTTTATTATATCAAATCAATTTAATATAGATAAAACATCACTTGTCAGATTCTATTATGTCTCATACACTGAATCAGTTTATTATATCAAATCATTTTAATATATATATATATATATATATATATATATATATATGTATAACATCACTTTTCAGTTTCTATTATGTCTAATATACTGAATCAGTTTATTATATCAAATCAATTTAATATAGATAAAACATCACTTGTCAGTTTCTATTATGTCAAAAACGGAATCAGTTTATTATATCAAATCAATTTAATATGGATAAAACATCACTTATCAGTTTCTATTATGTCTCGTATACTGAATCGGTTTATTGTATCAAATCATTTAAAAAAAGATAAAACATCATTTGTCAGTTTCTATTATGTCTAATATACTGAATCAGTTTATTACATAAAATCAATTTAATATGGATAAAACATCACATCAATTTATATTATGTGTCATACTGAATCAGTTTATTGTATCAAATCATTTTTTAAAAGATAAAACATCACTTGTCAGTTTCTATGATGTATCATATACTGAATCAGTAAATTGTATCAAATCATTTAAAAACAGATAAAACATCACTTGTCAGTTTCTATTATGTCTCATACACTGAATCACTTTACTATATCAAATCAATTTTATATGGATAAAACATAACTTGTCAGTTTCTATTATGTTGAATATACTTAATCAGTTGATTGTATAAAATCATTTTTAAAAAGATAAAACATCACTTGTCAGTTTCTATTATGTCTAATTTACTGAATCAGTATATTATATCAAATCAATTTAATGTAGATAAAACATCACTTGTCAGCTTCTATTATGTGTCATATACTGAATCAGTTTATTGTATCAAATCATTTAAAAAAAGATTAAACATCACTTGTCAGTTTCTATTATGTCTCATACAGAGAATCACTTTATTATATGAAATCAATTGAATATATATAAAACATCACTTGGCAGTTTCTCTTATGTCTAATTTACTGAATCAGTTTATTATATCAAATCAATTTGATATGGACAAAACATAACTTGTCAGTTTCTATTTTGTCTAATATACTGAATCAGTTTATAATATCAAATCGATTTAATAAAGATAACACATCACATCAGTTTCTATTATGTGTCTTATACTGAATCAGTTTATTGTATCAAATCATTAAAAAAGATAAAACATCACTTGTCAGTTTCTAATATGTCTAATATACTTAATCAGTTTATTATATCAAATCAATTTAATATGGATAAAACATCACTTCTCAGTTTGTATTATGTCTAATATACTGAATCAGTTTATTGTATCAAATCATTTAAAAAAAGATAAAACATCACTTGTCAGTTTCGAATACGTCTAATATAATTAATCAGTTTATTATATCAAATCAATTTAATATGGATAAAACATCACTTATCAGTTTATATTATTTGTAATATACTGCATCAGTTAATGTTATATGTAATATACTGCATCAGTTTATTGTATCAAATCATTAAAAAAAAAGATAAAAGATCACTTGTCAGTTTCTAATATGTCTAATATACTTAATCAGTTTATTATATCAAATCAATTTAATTTAGATAAAACATCACTTGTCAAGCCTGGTGTTGGCGCAGTGGTTCGGGCAGTGACTTGGGACCCAAAAGGTCCTGAGTTCGAGCCCCGTTGGGACACTGAATTAATATATATGTATATATATATGTATATATATATATATATATGTATATATATATATATATATATATATATATATATATATATATATATATATATATATATATATATATATATATGTATATATACCAAGTCAAAAACACCAGGGGGTTGACTCAGCCTGCCATCCTTCCGAGGTCGGCGAAATGAGTACCAGTTGTACTGGGCTCGGTGTATGCCCCGGTTAGAATAGGTGTACCATATCCCTGTGTGTCGTAAGAGGCGACCAGGGTTGCATCAGGAAGGGCATCCGGCGTAAAAACCGATGCCAAATCATTATGCGGACAACAAAACGAATTTCCATATCGGATCGGTCGAGGCCCGGGTTACCAACGACCGCCACCGGTACCGGTGGTCAGCAGGGTACCACTGGAAATTGTGCTACTGCTGGGCAAAGGAGGAGAAGGAGACGGGGAAGGTGAGTCCGGAGGCAGTGGGAGAGGGGGAAGGGTAGAAGTGTGCAGGTGAGAGTTGGAACTCTGAATGTTGGGACGATGACTGGCAAAGGGAGAGAGTTGGCTGATATGATGGAGAGAAGAAAGGTGGACATACTGTGTGTACAAGAGACCAAGCGGATGGGGAGTAAGGCTCGGAGCATTGGAGGTGGTTTCAAACTGTTCTACCATGGTGTGGATGAGAGGAGAAATGGTGTCGGGGTAATCCTGAAGGAAGATTATGTCAAGAGGGTATTGGAGGTGAGGAGAGTGTCTGACCGAGTGATGAGTGTGAAGTTGGAAATTGAAGGGGTGATGATGAATGTCATCAGTGCATGTGCCCCACATATGGGGTGTGAGATGGAGTATAAAGAAGATTTCTGGAGTGAGTTAGATGAAGTGGTGGACAGTGTATCCATGGATGAAAGAGTGGTGATTGGAGCAGATTTCAATGGGCATGTTGGGGAAGGGAATAAAGAGGATGAGGAGGAGATGGATAGGTACGGTCTCAACAAGAGAAATGTGGAAGGGCAAATGGTTGTAGAGTTTGCAAAAAGAATGGAAATGGCAGTGGTAAATACGTATTTCAAGAAGAAGGAGGAACACAGGGTGACATACAAGAGTGGAGGAAAGTGCACACAGGTGGATTACATCTTAAGCAGGAGATGCAACCTGAAAGAGATTAGTGACTGTCAGGTGGTGGCAGGGGAGAGTGTAGCTCGACAGCATCGATTGGTGGTCTGTAGGATGACTTTAGAGGTGAGGTTGAGGAAGAGAGTGAGGGCTGAACCAAGGACCAGATGGTGGAAGCTGAAGGAGGAAGACTGTTGCGTGAAATTTAGGGAGGAGGTGAGACAGGCGTTGGATGGTGGTAAAGATGGGTGGGATGATTGGGCAACTACAGCAGAAGTGGTGAGGGAGATAGCTAGGAAGGTACTTAGTGTGGCATCTGGACAGAGGAAGGAAGATAAGGAGACTTGGTGGTGGAACGAGGAAATACAGGAAAGTATAAGGAAGAAGGGGTTGGCGAAAAGGAAGTGGGATAGTCGGAGAGATGAAGAAAGTCGGCAGGAGTACAAGGAGTGGCGGCGAAAGGCAAAAATAGAGGTGGCAAAGGCCAAGGAAAAGGCATATGACGAGCTGTATGAGGAGTTGAACACAAAAGAAGGGGAAAAGGATTTATACCGATTGGCAAGACAGAGGGACCGAGCTGGGAAGGATGTGCTGCAGGTTCGGGTGATAAAGGACGCAAATGGGAATGTGCTGACGAGTGAGGAGAGTGTGTTGAGAAGGTGGATGGAGTACTTTGAGGAGCTGATGCATGAAGAAAATGAGAGAGAGAGAAGGTTGGAAGAGGTAGAGATCGTGAATCTGGAAGTGGGGTGGATCAGTTAGGATGAAGTGAGGACTGCTATGAAGAAGATGAAAAGTGGAAAGGCGGTTGGCCCAGATGGTATACCAGTGGAGGCATGGAAGTGCTTAGGAGAGATGGCAGTGGGGTTGTTAACCAGATTGTTTAATAAAATCTTGGAAAGTGAGAGGATGCCGGAGGAGTGGAGATTAAGTGTACTGGTTCCGATTTTCAAGAATAAGGGTGATGTGCAGAGCTGTGTAAACTACAGAGGGATAAAGTTGTTAAGCCACACTATGAAGGTGTGAGAAAGAGTAGTGGAAGCTAGGTTGAGAGGAGAGGTGATGATCTGTGAGCAGCAATATGGGTTTATACCAGGAAAGAGCACCACTGATGCGATGTTTGCTTTGAGAATGTTGATGGAGAAGTTTAGGGAAGGCCAGAAGGAGTTACATTGTGTGTTTGTGGATTTCGAGAAAGCTTATGATAGGGTGCCAAGAGAGGAGTTGTGGCATTGTATGAGGAAGTCGGGAGTGGTGGAGAAGTATGTGAGGATCGTGCAGGATATGTATGAGGACAGTGTGACAGCGGTGAGGTGTGCGGTAGGAATGACGGACCGGTTTAAGGTAAAAGTGTGATTGCACCAAGGATCGACTCTGAGCCCTTTCCTGTTTGCAATGGTGATGGACAGGTTGACGGACGAGATCAGACTGGAGTCTCCATGGATTATGATGTTCGTGGATGACATCATGATCTGTAGGGAGAGTAGCGAGCAGGCTGAGGCGAGCCTCGAGAGGTGGAGGTACGCACTGGAGAGAAGGGGAATGATAGTCAGTCGGAGTAAGACGGAGTACATGTGCGTAAATGAGAGGGAGGGTGGTGGTATGGTGCGGTTGCAAGGAGTTGAGATGGGGAAGGTGGATGGGTTTAAATACTTGGGATCAACTGTCCAAAGTAACGCAGAGTGTGGGAGAGAAGTGAAAAAGAGAGTGCGGGCAGGATGGAGTGGTTGGAGAAGAGTTGCAGGAGTGATTTGTGACAGAAGGGTAGCTGCAAGAGTGAAGGGGAAAGTATAGAAGATGGTAGTGAGACCAGCTATGTTGTATGGTTTGGAGGCGGTGGCACTAACAAAAAGACAGGAAGTGGAGCTGGAGGTGGCAGAGTTAAAGATGCTGCGATTCTCGTTGGGAGTGACGAGGATGGACAGGATAAGGAATGAGTATATTAGAGGGACAGCGCAGGTCGGACGGTTTGGAGACAAAGTGAGAGAGGCGAGATTGAGATGGTTTGGACATGTGCACAGGAGGGAAGCGGAGTATATCGGGAGAAGGATGTTGAAGATGGAGCCGCCAGGCAGGAGGAGAAGAGGAAGGCCAAAGAAGAGGTTCATGGATACGGTGAGGGCGGACATGCGGGTGGTTGGAGTGTCAATGGAAGATGTGGAGGATAGAGCGAAATGGAGACGGTTGATCCGCTGTGGCGATCCCTAACGGGAGCGAGCCGAAAGAAGAAGAAGAAAACATCACTTGTCAGTTTCTATTATGTCTAACATACTGAATCAGTTTATTACATCAAATCAATTTAATATGGATAAAACATCACTTATCAGTTTCTATTATGTGCCATTTACTGAATCAGTTTATTGTATCAAATCATTTTTAAAAAGATAAAACATCACTTGTCAGTTTGTATTATGTCTAATATACTTAATCAGTTTATTATATCAAATCAATTTAATATAGATAAAACATCACTTGTCATTTTCTATTATGTCATCATAAAACATCACTTGTCAGTTTATATTATGTCATATACTGAATCAGTTTATTGTATCAAATCATTTTTAAAAAGATAGAACATTACTTGTCAGTTTCTATTATGTCTAATTTACCGAATCAGTTTATTATATCAAATCAATTTAATATGGATAAAACATCACTTGTCAGTTTCTCTTATGTCTAATATACTGAATCAGTTTATTATATCAAATCAATTTAATATAGATAAAACATCACTTGTCAGTTTCTATTATGTCCAAGATACTGAATCAGTTTATTATATCAAATCAATTTAATATAGATAAAACATCACTTGTCAGTTTCTATTATGTCATCATAAAACATCACTTGTCAGTTTATATTATGTCATATACTGAATCAGTTTATTGTATCAAATCATTTTTAAAAAGATAGAACATTACCTGTCAGTTTCTATTATGTCTAATATACTGAATCAGTTTATTATATCAAATCAATTTAATATAGATAAAACATCACTTGTCAGTTTCTATAATGCCTCATATACTGCATCAGTTCATTGTATCAAATCATTTTTAAAAAGATAAAACATCACTTTTCAGTTTCTATTATGTCTAATATACTTAATAAGTTTATTATATCAAATCAATTTAATATAGATAAAATATCACTTGTCAGTTTCTATTATGTCTAATTAACTGAATCAGTTTATTTTATTTTATCAATTTAATATAGATGAAACATCACTTGTCAGTTTCTATTATGTTTAATTTACTGAATCAGTTTATTTTATCAAATCAATTTAATATCGATAAAACATCACATCAGTTTCTATTATGTCGAATATACTGAATCAGTTTATTATATCAAATCAATTTAATACAGATAAAACATCACCTGTCAGTTTCCTGAAATCCAGTGGGTTCTCATGACCTGCTAGTTTTGAAACTCTGTCAATCCCTTTTCACCAGTGTGACCACTCCTTGGCTTTTTCACAAGATCTTGGCGATTCGTTGTTCACGTTGGCGTGTTGGTTTTCTATTATCATCGCTTTTCTGAAACCTTGTGAATTATTGGCTTTTTTCATTGGCCCACCTTGGCATTTATGAAAATGAGGAGTGGTCACACTGCTTTTCACTAATATTCAAACACTATCATATGTAGACTTTTCTGTGGAGCCTACAAATGACCATTTGTGTAAAACGTATTTCATGCATCTTTTTGTTTCACTTTCATGGAATTATTAAGTACAAGCTATTCCAGGTTCTTTATTCTGTCAAATCCAGTTTCTTCGCTCACTTTTCCACAAATGTATTTAAATGTTTCTTGGAGACGCTGTACTTTATCACTCATGCAGGAGGTATTCTTCTCGAGGTCCGTGCACGTGATTTCCAAAGCTAGCTAGCAAATCTCACACATCATTGGTAAAGTCCACACTTTGACCTGCTATATTCAGTCCACACTTTGAGCTGCATTCATAAGATGTGAGGTTCTGACCTCCTGCAGATTAGCTTTACAAAGAATGTTGATTGTAATAAATGTTTTCATTTTTTTGTCATTGCCAAAGCTAAAAAGCCATTTGTCAAAGAGCAACAGAAAAATACAAGGAATGTGCAAATACAAATGTCCAAAGTTTGCTAAAGACAGGTTTGAAAACTCTGTCAAGGGCAATTGCGGCTCTGAAAATAGTCATTATCTGTGCTGCATCCCAAGGTAAAATATTAGAGACATTGAAAGGACTCGAGCGTTGCCAAGAGTATGTGTGGGAAGAGCTCAAGGCTGCAAGCCTTTCATGATGCACTTTCTTTATGCAATATAAAGCTGTTCCAAGGCATTACGTCAGACAATGGGCAAGATGAATTGAAAAGCATCTGTGAGCTGTTGTCGAAAACGTTCTTAAAGCAACAGTCTCTTGTATATTTAGTGGCTAAATACAATGGCAGGAATATTGATGGAACACAGTTTTCTTATTATTGAAATCACATGAGGTATGACAAATATTAATCATTGCAATTTAAAAATCCAAACTGAAGAATTCACGTCAATCGAAATTGATTGTATTTTCTATCTTAATTGCATATTTACCTCCGCCACCGAAGATGAAGGAGGTTATGTTTTCACCCATTTCTGTCTGTTTGTCTCTTTGTGTACAGGATATCTCAAAAAGTTGCAGATGGATCTGGTTGAAATTTTGTGGACAGGTTGGGTGTGTGACCAGGACTAACTGATTAGATTTTGGTGAAGATCCGGATCCGATTTCTATAATTTTAAAAAGTGATTCTTCACCATTGAGAGAAAGGGCAAAACTAATATATAGCACAATATCTCCAAAAAGTTGTGAATGGATTCGAACAAAACTTCGTAGACAGGTTGACTGTCTGACAAGGAAGGATTGATTCAATTTTGGTGAACATCTGGATCCGGAACCGAGCGTTTTTATAGTGATTCTTCACCATTGAGAGGTCGGGCTAAACTAATATATAGGACAATATCTCAAAAGGTTGTGGACGGATTGGGATGAAATTTGGTGGACAGGTTGGGTGTGTGACAAGGACGAATTGATTCGATTTTGGTGAAGATCTGAATCTGGATCTGGATACGAGAATTATTTAATTGCTAAAGTGATTCTTCACCATTGAAAGAAAGGGCCAACAACGATATAGAACTGTAGAGCATGATATTTTAAATATTTCCATTGGTGGTAGGTAGACATCTATTTGTTTGTTGGTATATATTTTTTATACAACGTTATGCGAGGACTTTAGAAACAAGAGCCGGCCACATGGCTCGTCATGCCTGCACTTTTCATTTTTTTTTATTGTACTTTTCACTTCCCACTCTCATCCCAGAGGAGGTCCATTTTTCTTATATTTGTTCGTTTGTTTGTTTATTCTATTTTCTGCTTAATCCCTATACGTGTTTCAAGACTAATAATACAACAGTTAAAGCACAGTGCTTGGAAGAGTAACTGTCATCAGCAACCACAAGGGTCAAATGACCGAATACTCATTTTATTGAGTCTTTGCCATCAATGGAACCATCACTTCTCCTCTCCCAGTGGTGGTAAAGGTGACCAGAAGCAATTTTGTTGCTTAGCTACGTCAATGACCTCGATTCCCCACTCTTCCTTTTTGCAGATGACGCAACATTGTCTGACAAACCCCCATCCCACTGAAGTCTCTCTTGGAGATTGAGGCATCCAAAGCCAGTTTCAGACTAGCCATCCTCTGTGATAAAAAAACAAAATTCAGAACTTCTTGGCCTACAAGGCCTTTATCTATAGCTCTATGTAGTATTGCTCTCTCATATGGGCTGAAGAAGTAGCATAATAATTCTCTCTCCTGGATGCAGTGCAATCTAAAGCTTTCAACACCATTGGCATCTCCTGCAATGAGGCTGAAACACAAGGACTGTTGCTCTCACATTGCCAACAAGTTGGTGGCATCTCCCCCCCCCCACATATCCTCCAGTCTGGCTGGACAGGATCTCTCAGCCCTATGACCCTCCCGAGCTACTCTAGGGTACGCACAGACTTCCACTCACCCCTCCTGGTTAAATTCGAATGGCCCAAGCTGTCTGCCACCTCAACTCCTTTGGTCCTCACTTCTCTTGTCTCTGTAACCATCTTTCAGAGGCCGTTCTTTCCCACTTTTCCCTAAGGGCTTCAAGCAGGCAGTGCATGCTATCACCCATTCTATTGTAGAACATCACTATTGAAGAACGAAAAAAATCCTTCTTAAGCCACAATCAATGCCCGTAATTCATACTGATTGTTTCACAGGGTAGCACAGAGGTAGCACAATTACCTTTGAGCTGTCTGTCCTGGATCTTGTTCTTGGCCCAGTTATAAACTGCCAGATTGGTGCTTCACCTGCAGGACACTTATCATTTGAGCGCCTCACCTTCGGAAGGAGACGTTAAAGCTGCGTGTGTCCTGCCTGCCAGGATTAATTTGCTGGACGTTGAAAATCTCACGATGTCTTTCACAAAGAGGAGGTAACCTACCCACTCAGGAGCACAGTGGATAAATTCCAAAATGATTGACCCAACTCCGTCCTCGCATCAGCAGCACAGCTTTCTCATCAAAACGCACTGAATGAATGAATACAATGATTGCAGTTCCAATCGATATTAAAATGTCATCAAAACGAAAGAAAAATAGTTTTGTTGTCAGGTCATTGTATAATTAATCGATCAGATGCAAAGAAGTCATCAGTGCTCTTGATACGTTTGGCTACGACTGTGATTGTCATTCCACATTTAGCAGATAAACGTTCGCAATGCACCGAACATGGGTCGAGCGCACCTACAGCCTAAATGATGGGAGCACATCACAATGTGATTTTGATTTCTTCAGGATGGCTGGATATAAAAGGGTGTCCACAAAGTGTTGTTTTGGGGACACATCGATGATATCACCGTGCATGTGAAACACCAGGGTGACGGTTTACGGCCGGGCCAAGATTCGAACCCAGGTGAGACAGCTCAGAGGTGAGTGTGCATACCTTCAACCTACCCAACAAGCCAAATGATATATAGACCAATCTTCATTTGGAAACACCTTTGTCGTGTCAAGCACATCACAAAATAATGCATTTAGAAAAAAGAAAATACATTGCCTGTTATATTTCCCCCAATTTTTATTTCAAACTTGAATGAAACTGTGATAATCGTTCATCAAATGTGAGACAGTCGTCCAAAAGACCTCACTTTCGTGCGGTCACAGCCCTTTTGGCCCGGATAAATGAAGTCACCCGACTGCCAACATGTGACTCTTGCTGACTCAACAGAGAAGCGACGCTTTAAACCTTAAGCATAGAGCTTGGGCCGTTTTTCAACCCATCTCAGCGTCTGGCACATTGCTACTCTGCAAAGGCACTTTCCACGGGAATTTGTGGAACCCATCACTCCAGCCTGTCAAACTGCATTTATCTGATGCTGATGTAATTCACAACTGCTGCAGCTTCTGTTGGTAGATGGAGAACAAAGAATTCAGCCAGGATAATGACCCAAAGACTTATTGTCTTTTATAAAGGAAATATTATTTGAAATGGGATCATCAAAGAAATACTTTATATGTTCATGAAACGTATCGTATAAGCATTGGGGATGGAGGGATGGAGGGATATTGGTGGGACTGGTCGATAGTTTATGTATCATTGTACAGATGTATTTTTTTTTTTGCATACAAAGTTGAGACTCGTGGAGGAGCGAGAAAATCAAACAGATTAGGGCATAACAGAACAAAAGGAAGAGAAATAGAGGGGGAAGCATGCCAACAACAGGGTTGAGGGATAAAATAGAAGGTTTGACAAATGAGGGATGTGGGGAAGAGCAAGTGGTAGGGGCTGATGATGCACGGGGTGGGGAAGATGGATGTAGAAGCAAACTCTCAGGAAGGAAAACTGGTAATTTGGAAAGAGGTGGGTTTGAGGAGGGGTGATCTTCGATGGTGGTGAATCGTTGCCTTGAAGATCTGGAGAGAAGGATGAGATTGAAGAGAATGTGGAAGTTGGTTCCACAGGTGGGAGTAAAAGCCATGAATGAGTGGAGTTGAGCAGTCATCCTGGATTTAGGTGGTGTTGTGAAATTTTCTGATTTGTTCTATTAACCGACCTGGTGTAAATCCTGTTACTCAATTTGTAAGAAACAATTAATTCATTGTCCACAACAAAAAGTACATTTGATCAGAGAACATTTATTTTGTGGTACCACGGAGTCCAAAGCACTGAGATGTAAACATCCCAATGATTTGCACGAAGCTAAGTTTACATTTTCTGACATTTATATGCTTTCGTGGGAGTGGAGAGGGCTGGGAGATTCAAAGGGAGAGAGAGAGAACATGGTGACTTTGAGCTGGCCTTGGTGAGAATCAGAGAAAATACTAAAAGGAGACAACCAAAAGGAGTACAAGATAAGACCGTAGGTTATAGGTCTTTCAAAGAAATGAATATAAGGAATTGTGTATATAAAAGGCAGTGAGTACATGGGTCTGATAAGCATTAGGGAAAATAACTCAAACTGCAATACGTGTCCACTGGGTTAAAGAGAATGACATAATCATGGCAAAAGTTGCAGTGCCATCAACCAGGCCACCCTGTCTCATAGTAAGATATCCCCCCCCCCCCCATCAACACCCAGACAAAAGGGAAACACAATTGACAGCCAATTCGAGTATACCATGAATATTAAATTTATAAAGCACTAGCAACAATTATAATTGAGAGTACATGAATATAATTACTTTTTTCTTCCACAGTTGTTTCAACAGAAGGCGGTTGAAGGTGGACCGGGTGTGCCCTCCAGATACCTGGGGGAGGGGGTGGGGAAGGACAAAGTACGGAAAGAGCAGAGCATGCAAGACAAAAATTGAGGCGGTAGAAGACAGAGAGACCACCGAGCTGTCTGCAATGACGAAGTGAGAGATCCATAGACTCAGCTTCATCACGGGAGATTACAATGATATTTACGGCTTCGGTTTCCTTGGCGCTAAGCGGAGCAAGGTGTGAGGCAGGGCAGCTAATTCAGAGGGGAGATTGTGTGTGTGTGTTTGTGTGTGTGGGGGGGGGGGTCTCGTCAAAAAAGGAATATACTGTTGGTGTTCATTCCAAACTCACACTATAACCCCCTTCACCACCTCTCTCAAAACACACACACACACACACACATACGCACATACACACACACACACACACACACACATACACACATACCCACACACACACACAGTGCCAGCCCAACCCTTGGGAAAGGAATCATCATTGGGAATCATTAAATTCCCTTTTTTCAAGGAATCATTACCCCATTGCTACAAAACAAGGTTACACACACACACACACACACACACACACACACACACACACACACACACACACACACACACACACACACACACACACACACACACACACACACACACACGCACGCATTTAAAGGCCATTTTCCCTGCTAAAGCGGGGGTTAGCCTTGCGGGCCCCATGACAATCTTCTCCACTTTACCCTGTTTTCTGCATCTCCCCTTCTTAATCTCCTTGCCCACATTTCTTCTTCCACCACCTTTATCCAAGTTTTTCTCGGTCTTCCTCGTCCTCTACTTCCGACTACACTCATTTCCAACACTCCTCTCACCCAGTCACTTTCATCCTTCCTCAACACATGACCCAACCATCTCAACCTGTTTCTCTTCACAACCTCCATCACAGACTCTATTCCCATCATCTTCCGCAAGTCATCATTTGTCTTCCTCTCTCTCAACGATACTCCACACATCCACCGAACCATACGCATTTCGACCCTTTCCAGCCTTTGTTGCTGCTCCATGTTCAGTACCCATGTCTCACTCCCATAAATCATCGTACTCCTCACACATGTAGCATACACCTTTTCCTTCAGCTTCAACGACACTCCCTCTTTGTCAGCACGCCACTCAGTTCCCGAAACTTCTTCCATGCACATCTCACTCTAGCAACCGTCTAAGAGTCTGATCCACCTTCTCCATTCAGCATGTCTCCGAGATGGCAAAATGTTTTCACCCCTTCCAGCTTCACACCATCTCCAAGATCCAACTCAACAATTCCTTCATCTGCTGCTCCCTCGATGCACACCTTACACTTGAATGTAGCTGCCACACTGGGTAATGACCCTCTCACCCCACTACATTTTCGATGAACCCATTCAGCACACATTGTACACTGAATGGAGTTCACTCCGACACCCTTCCTGCACACAGCACATGGCCACTTCCCAGTCCTTTCCACCTCACCACATGCTTTACCACCTGCCATCACCTTCGTCTTTCCGATATTCACCTTCAAACCTTTTTCCTCCATACATTCCTTCCACTTGTTCATCTTCTCCTTCTGTCCATCCATACCCTCTGCAATCAACACCAGATCATCTGCATACAGCAGCTCCCATGGTAAACCCTCCTTTACCCTCCGAGCCAGCACCTCCATCACAACTACAAATAGAAGTGGACTTAGTACCGACCCCTGGTGCACTCCTACCCTCACCTCAAACTCACCACTGTTCCCATCCTTCGTCCTTACATCTGTGCGTGCTCTCTCGTACATGGCCATCACTACTCTGATCAACCATTCCTCCACTCCTAACTTCCTCAATGTCCATGTCATTACTTGACGTGGAACGCTATCAAATGCTTTCTCCGGATCAACAAACCAAAAAAACAACTTCTTTCTCTTCTCCATGTACTTCTCCTGCAACTGCCTTACAATAAAAATTGCATCTGTCGTTCCTCTTCCTGGCATAAATCCAAACTGCATTTCGTCAATCTTTACCTTCTTCCTTATCCTCTTCTCCAACACCCTTTCCAATACCTTCATTCCATGCTCCAATAACTTTATTGCTCTATAGGAGCCACAGTCCAGAGGGTCACCTTTCCCCTTGTACAGAGGGACGAGGGTACTCGGTTCCCAATCCACTGGAATGCGGCCTTCTTTCACCACCAGATTACAGATCTCTGTCATTCTCTTCACACCCAAACTTCCCGCTGCCTTCAATATATCTCCCACAACTCCCGTCGGCCCTCCTGCTTTTCTACTCTTCATTGCTCTTATAGCTTCCTCGACTTCCTTCTCAGTTATCTTCTCTGCTGGTCCTAAAACTGGGTTACTCTCGATGTTGCTATCCCATTCATTTTCTACATTCAACAGCCTTTCCATATATCTCTTCCATCTTCCTTTAATTCCATCTGAGTCCACAACGATTTGTCCCACTTCATCCTTCAAGCAACTCATCCCCGTCACATCAAATCTCTCTCTCGCTATCTGTTTTACAATCCTGAATACCGCTCTCTTACCCTCTTCCGAATCCAAGCGTTCTCCAAACATTTTCCTATGGGCCTCCTGCGACTTTGCTACCTCTTTCTTTGCAGCCTTCTTGGCTTCCTTATAACTTTCATGTGCTGCCTCTTCTTCCACCGTACCCTTCGCCTTTTGCCATTCCTTGAACTTCTTCCTCTTCTCTTCATTCGTCTTTCCAACTTCATCATCCCACCACCATGTTTCCGAGTGCCTCGGTGGTCCTTTTGTCCATCCACATACCTCACCAACGGCTCCCAATAGACTCTTTCATTGACATCCAACCACTTTCAAGCTCAACCATATCATCCTTTACCATCCGCAGCCTCTCTCTTAATGCTTCCTTCACTGTCGCCTCTTTCAACCTCCACACCTTCATCCTCGGTTGGTATTTCACCCGCCGAATTCTCCTCGCACCTTTCACCCTTATATCGCAGACAACCAGGTGGTGCTGCGAAACAGTCTCCTCTCCTGGGATCGCCTTTGTGTCCCGGAGGTTTCCCCTATCTCGCCTACGCACCATCAGGTAGGCAATGGTTGTCGTCGACCCACCTGACATGTATGTAATAAGCTTATTATTCTCTTTCTGGAATTGAGTATTACAAATCAACAAATCAGCTCCATCAGCAAACTCCAAGATCCTTTCACCTTCTCCATGTCTCACACCATATTATATCCATAACCCCCATGGACTCCCTCAAAACCGTCTGTACTCCTTCCCACATGTCCATTCAAGTCTCCTCCAACCACAACAACTTCCTTATGTTTCACTTTCTCCATCAACTTCTCTATCGCACACCAGAACATGTTCTTCTCTTCATCGCTTCGACCGACCTGCGGGGAATATCCCAAGATGACGTTCACCAAGAGCTTTCCGATCACGATTTTCACCATCAACAACCTTTCACTCACTCTCGTCACACTCGCTACACTGTCTACAAACTCCTCAGAAAACATGACACTAACACCATGCATGCCTTCCGGGCACCCTTGCCACAAAAACTTATACTTCTGTCCCTGTCTACCCTTCACCATTCTCACACCACTTCCCTTCCACCGTGTCTCCTGCACACAACATATGTCCACTCTAATCCTGACCAATGTTTCAACCACTTCTCCAGATCTCCCTGTCATTGTCCCTACATTCCATGTCCCAAACCTCAGAAACCGATCTCCACGTGGGGCATCAGACAATTGGTCATCATAAATGGAAAAATTTCCTCCCTTGCTTCGACAGGGTTCCCCACCTTGAGTTTTAACAAGAGGGGGTGAGGACCCCCACGGGGTACTTCGGGCTGTTCCCTGCCCATCAGTTATACTCATCATGGTTTCCTTTTGAGGCAATGTTGTTATGGCCGGATGCCCTTCCTGACGCCAACCCTTTTAGTCACCTCTTACGACACGCAGGGATACGGTGTACCTATTCTAACCGGGGCACACACTGGGAGACAAAACAAGGTTAGCTGTTTGATATTGCGTGAAAGCCGGAATTGCTATTATAACTGCAATATCTTACTTCCTCCTGCAAAAATCCTCATAAAACTGTGTAATGGATTCCTAAATATGGCGACAGGCACCCCATATTGGTCAGGATGCTTGCAGCAAATGCTGGTGTCACACAAGGGTTCAGGGTCACCATTCAAGTGAAGAGATACTATTTGGCATATATATTTATAAATATACATTGCTGTTTTATCCCTGTACCTGCCTTCCCCCACCGTTCTCCTCCCTTTCCCCCCTAACTGATGACTTTAAGTCGATAAACTGGTAGAATGAATGCATGTGTTATTGTCAGTGTGCAAGTTATGATGGGCCAAACTGCCTCCTCCTGTGTCATCATTTCTTGCGTTTCCTTGTAAGGTACATTCTAAAAACCTAAAGATCAGAATGTTCCTTGGTCAATGATGCCTCAATGGATAGATCACATCTTGTTTTTTTTTTATGACCTTCTTCACAATCACAATTTAACTGTTGCTAAAATCCCGAAGCAACCGAATATAACACAGCCACACATTATATAACACTGTCCCTCAATGCCGAGCATGATGTTTGCGTCTCAAAATAAAGCGGTGTCAAGTCCGATGTTTACATATCCGTGAGTAAAGTTCGATTCTGCTGGAAATACGTCTGCCACATCCACACAAACGGAAAACGGAAAAAATCATGCACAACTTCTTGGCGCCAAGCTGATCTGCACTTCGTCGTTTCCTAACGAATAAGATTGAAGAGTATGTGGATGTTGATTCCACAGGTAGGGAAAAAGAGGAACAATTGAGTGGAGGTGAGCAGTGATCCTGGATTTAGGTAATTTCATCAGATTGGGGTTGATGGTGGACCATGTGCACCCTGCAGAAGCCTGGGGGTTGGGGGTGACAAAGCATGGAAAAGGAGAGGGTGCAAGACCAGAAAGGAGGTGGTAGAAGACAAGAGACCACCGACCTGTCTGCGTTAGTGAAGTGATTGACCCAGAGACTCAGCTTCATTGTGGGAGATTCCAATAATTTTGAAGGCCTTGGTTTCTGCAGCTTCAAGCTGAGCAAGATGTGAGATATGAGAGCTAGCTAGAAGAGGAGAGAAGTACTCCATCAAGCTGCAGATGAAGTTCTTGTCCATGGATAAGAGTTCAGGTGTGCCAAGGTAGGACTTTGTACAATGGAGGATGCCCAGTTGGTGGCTGGCTTTAAAGGCCAACTTTGAAATGTGGTTCGCCCAAGAAAGATCTTGGCTGATAGTGAGACCCAAGAGTTTGAATGATTGAACTTCCTCAAGAGGGTTATTAAGAAAGTGTAGGGAGGGTTTGCCAAATGGTTCTTTTGCAGAGAGAGTGTGAGAATGTGAGATATGTCAGGCTTGAAAGACATATTCCAAGTTTTTGACCAGCTTGTGATTTTGTCAAGTTCTGAAGAGTGTGAAGAGGTTGCTGCCTGTCTGTCTGAAGGAAGATGGATGGATGTTGTGGCAGAGGGTAGAGTAATCAGCACATAAAGACGATTTTCCAGAGTCAATAGTGGCTGGTAACGAATTATAATAATAATGATATGGATATATATGTAAATGTGAAAAACAAAGACCCACTCACATCTCTCACCTGTGAATGGAGGGAATAACCAATTAGCTCTCACCTAATCAATTAAACCCAGGTGGCTTGGATTATATAAATAAATCGACTCCTCCCATGCCCTTCGAGGAAAAGAAGTTGCATAAAGCATTATGAAAAGCTACTTTCATGGCTGCTTCATGCAGCTTCTTCGGCTGGAAGAGCCTAGCAGAAGTCAATATATATATATATATATATATATATATATATATATATATATATATATATATATATATATATATATATATATATATATATATATATATATATATACAGTATATGCTGCAGCTCTGTAAAAATGCATGCCTCCGAGGCAATGGCGCACAACATACAGCAAGCACAGGGTAGTTATTTCAATAGTACATGTTTTAGCTGGTCCCTTCCATATGTGAAGTGGGTAAAAGGGGAAAGATGCGTTGTGCGGGACTCTTGTCGTTTGGTCTTTTATATCTCTAATGTCCTCTCTTTAACCTTTTCCTTTTCACTACACAAATGGTGCAACGTGCAAGCACGCACGCCACGCAAATAAGAATGGGCACATGCTACTTGCATTTCCAGCCTGTTCGCGCTGCGGGCGCATCCGGCCAAAAGTGCACCGGAACATTGTTTTATTGGAGTTGGCACGCTCATTCTCCCATTCAGATGTGCGTGTCAATTCCCAACTGCCACCTCACCTCAGACTTCACTCCACTCACCAAACCTCACCATGTTCACCACAACCACCTCATACTACTGGGAAAAATACCCCAGCAACAACCAATGTAAAACCCCACCTTTCATACACCATTTCACTACGAATGTCATGTGGCACATGGTCCTGACCATGGATGCTGCATTGCCACCACTTCTCACTAAGAATGTAACAACAAGAGCGCCCTGCTCAGTAAACTCTGCAACCCCCCCCCCCACCCTGATCTTCAAATCTGCGCCGTAACATCAAGGGACCCGGACGAGATGCAAATCGAGCTGTTTCAGGGCATAACGTGAAGCATGAACATGCACTGCAGCTTGCAAAGGGACCTATGGGTAGCACGAGGATTTCGCTACAATTTCACGTTAGAATAAAGAACAGTGCACGTTCAGAGCCGGAGCATGCGCCCAAAGACCGTGGCCCCAAGTAAAGCCCGGACCTTCAAAACCGTGCCAAGGTCGGCGAGTAACTGAGCCAGTTTCCAGCTCCGTGGCCTTGTGGGGCGTGGTTATGGCCGCTGCAGCCTAATCTGGGAACGCGATTTTGCCTGCAGCTCATCGAGGTCCAGTCCTTGGCCCTTCCCTTCGTCTGGGCTCATGAAAAGGGCAGAGTGGAGCAAGTTCACTCTCTCCTTCACCCTTCTTTGCCCTCCGCTCTTCTGCTCTTTGGGGTGAGTCACTCTTTCAGTCAGCCTGCTTGCCTGCATGAGTCCATCTTGTTCGCCAAGCTCACTGTCACTGCTGCTGCTCACTTTCGTGTTCAGGGCTCTCGGTGCTGCTGTTGAGGGAATGCAGAGCCAGACAGGATCAGCAAGCAGGAAGGCAGTGAGCTGGTCAGTGAGGAGCAAAAGGCACTGCGAGTCCCCATAACCAAGCGGAGAGGGAGGATTGCATACTTCTGCTGCAAGGTGGGGCCGCTCCTTGGAGCGATCCCCAATAGGTCCAAACATTTACACAAGTAGGATTGGGCCTTTCTTCTTACACATCTTTTTCTATCATCTTTCTTTCTCTCTACCTCATCTACTGTGGATGCATAAAAGAGTATTAATGCGGGCGAAGCCTGATTGTTCTTTTATGGGCCGAACCGAAGAAGTGAACGTACTGACTCGCATTCACATTTTCCTCTTGTACGACGCTGCACCCCCACATTACACAACACCACACCTCCCACTCCCACATCTTAGACATAATAAGTATTCCTCCCACCAACCTCTCCCTAAGCATTCTGGGTTGCGTCGGTCTGCTGACTGTGCCAGGTGGTGTGTATGTGTGTGTGTGTGTGTGTGTGTGTGTGTGTGTGTGTGTGTGTGTGTGTGTGTGTGTGTGTGTGTGTGTGTGTGATGACACATGTCCTAGCATAAATGAAGATTATAGAAGATATACGGGATAACTCTGCGCTGTGTCTGCTTTTGTGAGATGGCTTGTCTTTTGCTGCACCCCACGGTTTCTTAGAAGAAGGAACCTAAGTCACGTGGTCGAGTTATTGGCGCCCGCGGTCAATTAGTGACCCGTCACATCATGAAGTTATTTGTGTGTGACGGCCTGCGATTCCGGTGAGTCTGGCCAGTAACTCGAGGCCATCCCTCATGGTTCTCCCAACAACACCAGGACCACAGCAATACATATATATATATATATATATATATATATATATATATATATATATATATATATATATATATATATATATATATACTTTGACTAGAACCGATTACCGATTTGAAAAAAACAAAATATTAATGATAATAAAAAAACAAATAAATAATAATAAAAAACAAATAAATAAATAAATTTGCCTGATATCGATACCGGTGCCGATTATTAAATGATATACAATGACGTCCTTGTGCAAGGTGCACACATGAAGTGTATACCTTTCCGGATCGGTGGCTGTGAATCGATACATTTTAAATCCCTTCTCTCATCGATTGGTACATCAAACGGCACAGCATCCTGTCTAATTTAAATGAACGATGAGCTTCTTTGTGCTCATTTGATAAGTTATAGACGGATATAAAATGAAGGGTTATATACTTTTATGGTCGTGTGAAAAGCAGGTTTCATACAAAATATAGCACAGGGAATCCTTGAGTTACAAAAGGACTCCGTTCCGAACAATTATTCGTCCAGTAAGTAAATTGTTCAGCCATTGACTCAGTATTATAAATGGTGGTATCAGTGCAAGAGTGGTGGCTACTCACCCGGTGATTTAACAAGGACAGGGGGAGACCAACCATGACCTTGTTACCCGTTGCTTGCATCATTCAAAATAAGGAAAATGCAACGTTTTTGAGTTTTAATATATTAAAATCTGGTCTTATAAATTTTCATCGCGACTTAACTTTGAGAGCTCAAAGCAGTGAGGTCACAAACAAAAAGAACATTTTGGTTTTATTTATAGAGATGGACAACATATTTTACTGTTGCAGCCTCTACTTCCTCTTCCCAAGAGAGGTGGCACCACTTTTTTTTTCTTTCTTCCATCGACCAGTTTACAGTGAGATCTCTCGACAAAGACATGGCAAATCGAGAAATGCTCAATCAGAACCTCATTCGAGGTTACGGGAAAGCTCACCCAGAAACGTCCAAAGAGTCCTTTAATAGCTCGTTTTAATATGCAACCAAAAAGGTTGTCACAAAACGGCTCCGGAAACACCCCCCAACCACCTGTAAGTGTAAAATCCAGAAGTTTAGACGTACACCAGCCGCGATACGTTCGGTACGAAATTTTTGAATGGCCTCTTAGAAAAGACGTCGTTAAGTGGTCGGAGATATCGATAATTATCTGTATTATAAAAGGAGCCGTGTCTGTCTGTCTGTCGTGTAATAACTTGAGAACGGATTAATGGATTTCAATAAATCTAACTACGGTGGATTCAGGGAACTCCCTGGAAGGTTTGCGATGAAATTTATTCATGAATTTATTTATTTATCTTTTTTCCATGGGTACACATGGCGAAACTGCAGACGCCAACTTGCGACACCGGTTATCCCCGCACTCCCAGGAATCCCTCTTCTTCTTGCCTTCTTGATTCGCCATCACAGCAAAGATTGATATTTCCATCAGTAAAGCGATGGGTCTTATATTGTAGTATTGTAAGAAATGAAATATATCTCACCTGTGCTTTAATATTTCTGTGATAGTAACCAGAAACCATTTTGAAAAACAAACAAACAAAATTAATGGTTGCCAAGGTTACCGGCTCCACCGACGACAGTATCTTCTCACTGAAATTTTACATTGAATTCTCATTTCTACAAACAACACACACTCCAAAAAAATTATCATTTGAGGTGAGACATCGATGATTAAATTAATCAAACATCTTCGATAAATTTACAATCTCAACTCAAATAGGCATTTAGGATTATTGGTATCTCCAGCGATGAGGCTCAGTCTTTCGTTCTCTCACTCTCTCACCGCAGGCAGGTCAGTGGTCTTTCTGACTTCTGCTGTCTCCTCTTCCCCCCCCCCCCCCGCTCTGTCTGCTACATGTCCCCACCATATTTCCGCAGGGCGCTCAAGGTCTGCCAGCAACCGCCTTGAAGTAAAACTACCAAAAATCAAGAATCACTGCTCACCTTCATTCTTTCATCCCTTTTTTTTCTCCTGACTTTGGGACAAACGACCACACTCTCTTCAATCCCACTCTTCCCTCCAGGTATTCAAAACAGCTGTTCACCACCATCTCTTATCTCTCCCCATGCAAAACCATGATCTTTTCTACCCCCATTAATCCACCCCAAACCCACCTCCTTCAAATTCCCTGTTTTCCTTCCTGAAAGTCCTTGTAGTGTCCATCTTGTTTACCCTATGTACCCCACCCCATCCCTCTTCTTTCCACACATGTCCTCATGTGTCTGTTCCCCACTGTTTTTTCCTTCACTCTCCCTTCCCTCTTGTCTCCTGCTCCCGTTGTTATGCATCAGCTCCCATACGAGCATCGACAGAGTACACAAAAAATAACAAACAAACAAAAATCACGATTTTAACTTCGTTCTTTTTAAACTATGCGACGAATGTATATTTGAGGTGTATATTTGGTGAAGTTAGCTAAGATGGCAACCTTTTTTTTCTGCACACTTTTCCTCCTTGAGTGTTCCGCCTTTAGATGAGCAGTAAAATTACCTGTTTAAATCGATGTTTGTGTTGTGTTTGTACTATGTTCAGTTTCTTGAATGGTTTGCGCATTTGAGAGGTCACGTGACTCCCCTGAAATGAAAGCGAGAGAAGAACCTTCAGAGTGTAGGCTTTATTCCATTTGATTGAAGCCGCTTCTACGGGCACACCAGGGAATACAGGCGCAGCAAGGAGTACATAAGCAGTAAGGTATACACGTGCAACTAATCACCGCAAAATAAATCAGTATAAGCATGGAGTCCGATATACTCTCAATTCTCACCATTCAACGAGCACCAAGTGAGCCGCCGCCGTAAACGACAATGCCTCTGGGACAATCCCCCTGACCGAGCGGAATCTTAGCTTTATCTATTCCGTGCTCGAGCCGTGCGACATGTGATCACACGTCACGTCCTTCAATTCACCACATTTTCCCCGTCTTTAAAATGTAACTAGAGGCCCAACTAACGCACCATGATTACTTCAGCGCTACAGGAGTATACATTTCAAGCAACGCGAACTATCTAAACTACAGAAGCATACATGCCAAGCAGTGAGGATTATTTTGAGTTGTAGGAGCATGGTAATGAGCATCGATATATGATATAATGAGCATATAGGAGCATGAGCATCGAGGATGCCGATAATCCCCTTTACAGATTGAGTCGGCGAGGGGGTATTATCCGTCGACATCTCCGGGAGTAAATGGCAGTTTCACTTGAGGGAGGCTTCCGATCCTCTTGGTGAGCCTCGACTCGTGCCGGGGATGACTCCCCGATCGCTCTCGGGTGGAACGCGGCAGCTCCGTCGCCACCATTCTCGGGTGGAGTTCCTGGGGGGGGGGGAACACCTGGGGAGGGGATGTCAGAGGGAGGAGTGCCAGATGGTGGTGTACCTGCGGGAGGAGTACCTGAGGGAGCCAAATGGCGAACCGACACAGTGGTCTCCCTGCCATCCGGGAGCCTGACATGAGCATACTCTGGATTAGTATCGATGAGTTCGACCCCCTCCACCATGGGTTCATACTTGCTTTGTCGTACCGGGCGTTTCATGAACACTGTTCCGGGATGGGTTAGCCAGTTGGGCACCGATTGGCCGTCAACATAACGTCGCTGGTGAGTAAACATTCGTTCGTGAGGAGTTGCATTGGTGGACGTGCAGAGCAAAGAGCGTATGGAATTCAGAGCGTCGAGAAGGGTAACCTCCCACTGCTCGGGCCCCAGTCCTCTTGATTTCAACGCCAGAGTTACGGCTTTCCAAATAACTCCATTATATCGTTCCACCTGCCCATTACCCTGTGGGTTGTAACCCGTCGTTCGACTAGTTGCTATGCCGTGCTCTAATAGGAATTGTTTTAGCCCGGTCGACATGAAACACGGCCCTCTGTCTGAATGTATGTACGAAGGTTTCCCAAACATAGCGAAGAGGTCAGACAGACATTTCACGACAGTGCCCGAGGTCATATCCGAGCACGGAAATGCGAAAGGGAACCTTGAATATTCATCAACAACAGTGAATATGTATCTGTTGTCTGTCTCGGTCGGCAGGGGCCCTTTGAAGTCAATGTTTAGTCTCTCGAAGGGAGAAGTGGCCTTGATCAATCTGCCAGAAGCCGCGCCATAGAATCTGGGTTTTAGTTCAGCACAAACAGGGCATGAAGCATTCATTTGTTTAATATCTTTGATAGAATAGGGAAGGTTTTGTCTGCGCACGAAATGTGCCATTCTGGTTACCCCCGGGTGGCACAGAGACACATGGAGGTCTTGCAAAGCCCGACTGATTGTCGCTGAACAGTAGACCCGAGAGAAGGTGTCTGCAGCAGGGTTTTCCCTCCCGGGCCGGTAAACAATGTCGTAACTATAGCAGGCTAGGTCTATCTGCCATCTCATAATTTTTTCATTCTTAATTTTCCCGTTATTTTTCCCATCAAACATGAATGCCACGGATCGTTGGTCTGTGACGAGCGTGAAATGGTTTCCCAGTAAATAGTGTCTCCATTTACGTAGGGCTTCGACAATAGCGTACGCTTCCTTCTCTATTGCTGAGTGTCTCTGCTCGCTTCCAGAGAGCGTTCTCGAGAAGAACGCGACGGGTCGCCCAGACTGGTTAAGCATCGCAGCTATCGCGTGATCAGAAGCATCTGTTTCCACCACGAAGGGCACCGAGCTATCGATCGATAATACCACGGAATTACTGATATCATCTTTGAGGCTGTGGAAAGCTGTTACAACAGCGGCATCTGGTGGGAAGTTTTTGCAATGCACTAGGGGATGTATTTTCTCGGAGTATTGGGAAATCCATCTTGCATAGTAAGCGAACATGCCTATCACCCGGCGCATTGTCTGCAGGTCCTGAGGTGGGGGTAGCTCACGAAGTGGGCGCAATCGTTCAGGATCAGGCTTAATTGTGCCGTCGGCTATTGTGTAGCCGAGAAGGTCAATTGACCTTGCCGAGAATACGCATTTCTCGTAGTTGAGGGTCAGATTATATTTTCTAGCAATGCTCAAGAATCTGTCCAGATTCATATCATGTTCCCCCTGATCCTTACCGCACACTGTGACATTGTCCACGTAAACAAAAGTGTCTTTGAGGTTTTCATCTGAGATGATGTCGTCCATAACTCGTTGGAAGCAAGCTACTCCATTCGTGACACCGAACGGAATCCTCCTGAATTGGTAGAGGCGTCTACCTGCCTGGAATGCGGTGTAAGGTTTGTCTTCCTCTCGGATGGGAATTTGATGATAGGCGCTTCGCAAATCGATGGTGCTGAATATCTTATAATTGGCCACGCGTTCGACCATCTCGTCTATGCGCGGCAAAAGGTAGGCATCGAGTTGGGTGAAACGATTGACCGTTTGGGAATAATCGACAACCATTCGTTTCTTATGATTCTGATTGGCGGTGACCAACACCTGTGCGCGCCATGGCGAATCGCTCGGTTCTATAATTCCTTCTTCCAGTAATCGCTTGGTCTCTGAAGTGATGAAGTTCATATCAGCAGTGGTATATCGCCGCGATTTGATCGCTATCGGTTTACAGACCGGCGACAAGTTAGCGAACAGCTGGGGGGACGTTACCTCTGCGGTGGTCAAAGCATTTAAAATTAGACGAGGTTTGCTTCCTCCAAAGGGTATTTCGACGCTCGTGTGCTGCTTGAGGACATTATGACCCAGAATTACGTCTGCGCATAAATCACGAAGCACCAGTACCCTTACATCCCGATGCGTGTACCCTTTTACGTCCAATTCAACATTGCAGTACCCTCATACGCGGGACTGTAGTGATGTGGCGGCCATGCATACTGTATTGTCTGTCGGGTGGATCTTCCATTTCCTGCCCTTCACTAGCGAGCTGTTGACGAAACTCTCAGAGCTACCGGTATCAACCAGAGCCTCAGCCATATGCCCGTTAATTCGTACGTTGATGATAGCCTTGGATAGATTCCCCGGTGAGGCTGCAGTTAGTTTCTTTTGTGAGTAGAGAGCCGCAGAAGTGGGTTTATTTCTCCTTAGAGTAGATTTACATACCCTGGCATAATGCCCTTTCTTGTCACAATTCATGCATGTGGCATCTCTGGCGGCGCATTTGTGGCGGAGGTGTCTTTTGTACCCACAAAAGAAGCATTTACCAACCGGAGTAGTTGCTGAGGTGTTTGACGAGGTCTGGGTATCCGACTCCTCGGGTTTTTCTCCATCCCCTGTGTCAGGCTGTGTCTGTGGGGTTCCTTGAGTTTCCACCGTAGCGGCGTTCATTAGCAGCATCGGTGTCCCAAATGACTCAGATTGCTGCTGAGCCGTATCCATCGCTCGAGCCTGGTCGACTACCTTTTCAAGAGTGGGTTGCGCTTTCTCTAGTAAGCGTTGCCGTATGTGGGCTGACCTGAGTCCTTGGATAAATGCCTCTCGGGTCGCTTCATTTCGGTGTTCCTCGGCGTTTATGGCCCGGAAGCTGCCGTCTTTTCCCAGCTGTTTCAGAGCTTGCAGGAACTGATCGATTGTCTCCCCGGCTGCTTGCTTGCGTGTGTTGAGAAGATGTCGTATGTATACCTCGTTCTTGCGCTTCACGTAGAGCGCCTGCAGCACGTCGATCGCTGCTTCGTAGGTGTCACACTCCGAGAAGAGCCTGTATACGCTGGGCGAGACATGATTCACAAGGGCGGCCAATTTGTCGGCTCCCTCTTCGATGATGGTCAGATAGTGTGAGAAGGAACGGAACCAATGCGACCATTTCATTTCTGAGTCAGTCGCGTTTGGGTCTGCGTCGAACCTCTCTGGTTTGTAGATCTTGTCCATCGTTGGTTGAGAGAGCCGAGAAAACTAAATGGAATAAATTGAAATGAAAGCGAGAGAAGAACCTTCAGAGTGTAGGCTTTATTCCATTTGATTGAAGCCGCTTCTACGGGCACACCAGGGAATACAGGTGCAGCAAGGAGTACATAAGCAGTAAGGTATACACGCGCAACTAATCACCGCAAAATAAATCAGTATAAGCACGGAGTCCGATATACTCTCAATTATCACCATTCAACGAGAACCAAGTGAGCCGCCGCCGTAAACGACAATGCCCCTGGGACAATCCCCCCGACCGAGCGGAATCTTAGTTTTATCTATTCCGTGCTCGAGCGTGCGACATGTGATCACATGTCACGTCCTTCAATTCACCACATCCCCCTTCGCCGATTTTACCGACCATGGTAATGTGTTAATTTACTTATTTTTCACGTTTGATGCTATATTTGACTGTCGGAGGTTACCACCTCACCAAATATATCGGTATCTGGGTTGCAATCGGAAAGAAAATGGGCTTTTTATGAAGCATTGTGTATATTATGGATCCACCTTTGCGGAGATGGCGACAGGTGGCAGCTCGAGTGTTTATCTATCTACTAGTACGTGCCCGTAAAAAAAAAAAAATAATAATAATAATAATAAATAAATAAACCACACAGGCCGTTTCTTCGCTCTCACGTGCCCGTACGTGCATGACCCGGAAGTTCGATATTATTCGCAGTCACGATTATTCGCAATTTATTTTAAATACCCAATTATTCAATTAGCGCCAACGTATTTTACCTTTTCGCAATGTCGTGGCAAGGAAAAACAAAAAGAGAAGAGAAGAGAGAGAAAAAATTTACTTCCTGCTTTGGAGCATACCAGCACTGTGATGTTCCCGAAATTTATACACCGTCTAATATGAAAACGATCATAACTTGGGCCATTGTGTTTATCTATAAATGCGCATAAGAAATCGTGAAATTATTAGAATACACGAAGTCATCACTCTCCGGAAGCCCGTACGTTGTAACCCGTAATGGGGAACGTGGCTGTGCTTCCCTTCCCCATCGCCCACGCCCACGCAACAACGTGTCTTCCCATTGGTTTGGTAAATAAATGGCCATAACTTGGGAAGCACTTGTCCGATTAATATCAAACCTTGAAAAGGCACATCCTCAGGTCCCCAGCAATATACCTGGCAAGTTTCAATTAGATTGGACCAGAGATTGTCGAGAAACAGCGGTTACACACACACACACACACACACACACACACACACACACACACACACACACACACACACACACACACACACACACACACACACACACACACACACACACACACACACACACACACACACACACACACACGCAGAGATTGCTGGAATTATAGATAGATAATTCCAGCAGTGTGTCTGTGTGTGACCGCTGTTTCTCGACAACCACTGGTCCGATCTAATTGAAACTTGCCAGGTATATTGCTGGGGACCTGAGGATGTGCCTTTTCAAGGTTTGATACGAATCGGACAAGTGGTTCCCAAGTTATGGCCATTTATTTACCAAACCAATGACAAGACACGTTGCTGCGTCGTCCGGTGCGCGGCCGGCCGACGATGACGTCACGTGCCGTGCCGGTTACTATGGGGATCGGCGCTTTAGTTACCGTGGCGTAGGAGTGGCAATGGTCAATGGCAGCGAATATCATGGCAAGCAAAGACAGGGAGGTAAACTTGATTTTAATTAACTCTGTGTGTGTAAGTATCACGGCAGTTGTTACTTCAATACAAGCGATAATTCGTGGAATGCATGTGAACATTCCGTACGGGCACGCACCACTTCCGGATAGCGATGACACTGTATTCTAATAATTTCTCGATTTCTTATGCGCATTTATAGATAAACACAATGCCCCAAATCAAGTCATCGTTTATGAGAGTGAAGGAACGGCCTGTGTGGTTGTTTGTGGCTCACGGTTTGAACGTTTTTTTTTTTTGGTTTGCACGTACAGCCACGCACGTACGGGCACGCGAGAGCGAAGGAACGGCCTGTGTGTTTGTTGTTTCTGGCTCGCGGTTTGAATTTTTATTTATTTTTTGCATGTACGGCCACGCACGTACAGGCACGCATGTACAGGCACGTACTAGTAATTTATAAATTGTGAGAAAATTACTTTAAAAACTCTATATAAGTGCAACGTGGTAAACAATGTCATCCTATAAAGTTTCGTGGTGATTAACCTTGGGTTCTCAGAGGTGTAGGGTCACAAACAAACAAACAACCATTTCACATATATATATATATATATATATATATATATATATATATATATATATATATATGTATATATATATATATATATATATATATATATATATATATATATATATATATATATCACACACACACACACACACACACACACACACACACACACACACACACACACACACACACACACACACACACACACATTAATGTTTCTATTCCATTTAACACCGCTTTAGGGATCACATACATTTTACATATGTGGAGTTTATCGGGTTGCAGGTCTTCAATCTGCGGGAAGGCGAATCCTTCCAACATGTTCAAGTAAAATTGTTGAAGTCACTGTATCCTTTTCAAAGAAAAACGGACCAATCAAGCGGTCATGGAGAAGGTCACACCACACGTTGACCTTTGGACTATCGCATATGTGTGCAATGACCACGCGGGGATTTTCAGAGCTCCAGATCCTCACATTGTGCCAGTTGACCTTCCCTGGTACATGAAAGCAAGTTTTGTCAGCGAACATGACCTTTTTCAGGTGAGCTTCTTCATCCTCTATGCAACTGAGTATTTCCAAGCCAAATGCCTTGAGTTTGGGTCTGTCATTTGGTTGGAGTTCCTGCAGAATCTGTACCTTATAGGCATAAAGCTTCAGTCTTTTAAGCAAAATCCTGTATACAGTGGTGTTTGGTAGTCCCAGTTCCCTGGATGCGCGTCGGATTGATTTCTGGGATTTTGTTGAAATGATTCATGCACTCGTTCAACATCTGCTGTGCTTGTGCTCGGTCAACCGGTACTTTTCTGTTTCTGACAATTTCTAGTCTCCTTAAACCTCTTGTACCACTCTCTGATACTCATCTGCGATAGCGGATTTCTTCTATATATATATATATATATATATATATATATATATATATATATATATATATATATATATATATATATATATATATATATATATATATATATATTGTTACAGATTCGCGCCCGCCGGCGTGCTGACGGCCACGTAACTCGAATCGCGGCACGTCGCCCACCGGACGGACAATCCAGTCGTGACCCTCTCGGACTAACGCCGGGAACCAGTCACGGGTGGACCTTTCGGTCTCACCGCGATCGAGCTAATCAGCCCCCGCGTGGGATAGGGTTGCTCGCCAAATTCGACCTACCTAAGTACCCACGCGGAGGGTAGACCGGGCGATCGCACCTCGCCGCAGGTCGACTTCGGACACGGGCCACTTAAGCGACCCGTTCCGTACTATCGGGATAACCGAGCGGTGTTATTCGTCGACCTCGACGGTTCGATTAATTATCGGGCGTATTCAGCCCACTACCAACCCTTTACGTGAAGCAAGATGAGGATTCAATGAAAGAAATGTCGAAGCGAAGCGGGAAACAGTTCAACACAAAGCACATTTATTCGCGATGAACGGAAAGCGCACATATACAATTCCACCAAAAGCACACAGAAAAGAAAAACACAATATTACACAAAAAGCAAATATAAAAGAGAAACACAATGCAGAGCTATCCGACTACCGAGCACACGGCAACACTTATACAATTTTACTTCACAGACGGCGCCGACAACACATACCCAAAACCAAGGAAAAGAACACCCTCAAAGATGAGGCGGGCCTGAGGCCGAGACCGGGTCGGGCCTACCCGTCTGGTGATGAGATGCGGAGCGGCGATGGTGCCTCAACTCCGCGGGCCTCGCGGACAGTGTCTGGTAGGGGGTGGGAAAGGGGCCCCCTTGGTCGCACTATCTCAGCGCGGGGGGGAAACAGGAGGGGGTTGCTGATGCTCGGGGTATAGAGGATTTTTATTGTCCCGCGACGAGCGTCTCCACCTCGGCCAGGTCGCGCTGTCGGCCTCCCTGGGGTGCAGCTCACTGGACGACGCGAGCACCCCCTCGTCTGCCCTCGCCGCCTCTCCACAGCTCTGTCCCCTCCGCTCCGACTCCAACGCACACGACGACCAGCTCCTTCTTGCCAACTCCACCGCCCGCGAAGTCTTAACTCTCTGTTCCCTCTCGACTCTACTACTCCCTGGACTGACGAACACGGTCGCCTTTATAAGCCCCGTGGCTTCGCCTTCTCATCTTTGACCCCCTCCCTTCGACCTTTCACCTCGCTCCCAATTGGCCCGAGAAAAAGTGGGCGTGAATGCTTTTTGATCCATAAATTTGCATATATCGATCGCCCTCCAACGCCCTGGGGGCGGGGCCAATTCGCCCCTCGCTCACCGATTGGACGGCAAAAAGTGGGCGTGTGTCGTTTTTGATCCGTTTTTGAAGCACAAAATCCGTGATTTTGTACACGCTGTTCGGCGCGCGCCCTGCACGAGTCCAACACCGGTACCCCCAAGCGGCGCAAGAACGGTGGCGATGCGACGGTTGCGAGGTGTGACGGGAAGGTCATGGCGGTTGTGGTGAAGCGGCGTTGTGGTTGGTGGTTGATGTTGTGACTGGTGGTGGTAATCATGGCGGTTGGTCCAAAATAAAGATAGCAAAAGAAAAACGGCTATCCTGAAGAGTCGCAGCACGCATAAATGACATGTATTCCCACTAGACAACGGGTTCGGGCCTAACTACACATGTACTTACCGAGATACCTCACCTAAGGGACCTGAATGGTGGTTTGCGAATTTGGTAACCACAACAATATATATATATATATATATATATATATATATATATATATATATATATATATATATATATATATATATATATATATATATATATATATATATATATATATATATATATATATATATACCTCGTGTGGAAATTACACTGAACTTGCGTGTCGGATCTCGTTTCGATGAACCATTCGACGAGTTTTCTCTTGTGGAGTCACCATTTTCCTTTAAATTAAATCACCACACCTGAAAATAAAGAAAACTTTATGAGTTTCTGTATCATATAAAATAAAGGTTATCGTATAATTTGTGGTCTTAAATATATTAACAACCAAAGTTGTCCAGGTCTTTTTGGAACACCCTGTACTGTATAAAAATATATTGGTGGGAAAAGAGACTCGAAGAGGAGAGAACAAAGTTAAGAGATGGGAAGTGTCATTCATGTGGCGTAACGGGGTGGGGTGGGATGGGTAAGGACGTGGTTGTTTGGGGTTCGTTCACCAAGGAAAAGTTGCAAACCCATAAATCATCACCCATGACAAGATAGGAGGCATTTATAATCAGCCTTGTAAGGCTGGAGGAGACAACCTCCCTTTTGATGAACATTTTGTTGACACATGCCTTTTTGTTTTTTTGTAAAAATAACAGTCAGCTATAAATGTTTAATTTGCAAATGATAGTTTAGAGTTTTTTTTGGGGGGGGGGGTTGGGGGTTCCAAGTATTGTTTGATGTAAATACAATGCATTACTGGAAGTATGTAAATTTATGTTCTGTTTGACAAGAAAATGACACTCATTTGCTGTTTTTGTGTCACATTTCGATATCACAAAAAGATCTACATATTAAAAAAACAAAGAGAAAATACCAACGCATGATTTTATACTTTATGCTTTTAGGTTCACCAATGATATCCAAGAACATAAGACATCAGTGGTGTATTGCAGTCCAAGAGATTCACGGCCATAGAATGAAAGGTTTGGTGTATATCTTTGTGCTTTTATAATGTGTATTTTTATTTTGGGTGCGGTAAATCATGGGTTATGACCAGACAGAGTAATAATATATTGACAAACGTGGCTCGTCCAGCCCAGCGCGGGATAAAATTCGGGAAAGTCTTTAAGGGTTTTTATTCACCCGTTTTTCCCAAAAAGGAAACGTGTGCTTCATTTGCACTTTCAACCAGAACAGTGAGGCAACCTATTCCCTTCCCATCATGCCCTGCCTTCCACAACATAAATCCTGTCTTCAATTTCCTGGCTCCATTTCGAAAGAAAATGCTCAGTTATATGATCTCAGTTTAAAATTATGGACGTACTTGCAGTAATGTCACGTTTGCTCCATCCTCGTACTTTGCGGAATATTGTGAGGGTGCTGGCCAAATGGACTAAGGAGGTTGAAGAGGTGTTCACACCTTGGATTGAAGAAAATCAGAATGCTAATTTATCAGGTAATTTCAAAAATTAAAAAGTATATAGCTAATAAACTGTGTGTGGCCAAACATCTTTAAAGGAACAGCGTTGGTGCAGTTTCAAATCAGTGCCAAGTTAAGTTAATAAAAATTTAAATTCGACCCTCAAACATGAGTACAAAATCATTTAAGGATTGTGTTAGCAACAGCAGAATTGTATTTAGGAAAAAAAATAAATCATTGTCTCAATTACTGCTTGGTAAACAAATCTATTCTACGTTAGTTTTCAACTTTGTTAACTATCTTGAGAGATGTACTTGGCATCGAAGATTGTTTCCATGGCACGATTATGATTAGACCAATCACCTGTTTACAATTTCTCATAAACCTTGTACCTGTTGCATCACAGCTCAAAACCTATAGGGTCCAAACAGGTATAAAAAACAAGACTATATAGACAACAAATTGTGCTGGCAGGATGGCTTGGAGGTACACACACACTCGCCTCTAAGCTATCGAGTCTGGGTTTGAATCCCGAACCAGTTAAACGTTGTCATCATGGTGTTTCACAGGCAGGGTGATTCATCAATGTGTGTGTCTGTCCCTTGGATGGACGTTGAACTTGGCGTCTCATCTGCCGGCATTAGTTGGTGGACGTTAATGACCCCATGGTGTCCTTCACGAAGAGTATGCGAGCTATCGCCAGGGTCCTAAACAAATTCCAAATTCCTGTCATAATTACTTAGTCAAAGCAGCAGGTCTGGCCAGCCGGCTCATGAAATACTGAGGACATAAGCTTTCCCCAGCCAACCTCACAAGACTGTGGGAGGAGGAGGAGAAGAAGAAGATGTCAACACATTGCTGGGAAATTCAGTCATGTTGTTTGTTAGTTCAAAAACAACCTGCTTTTAAATGCACAAAGTGTTAAAAATAGAAGCATCACCCCTCAATCATTAAATGTAAAAACATCGGATGCTTTTCATCATTTGGAAGCAACAAAGGCAATCTTTAGTGAGGATGATCCAAACAGAGAACGCAGCTCAAAGATTAACAGGTTGTTCACCGACAGCATTGCCTGCTACAAAGAGCTCTACCAGCAACAGAAGAAGAAAGCTGTCCAGCAGCAATCATTGTATAAATATTTTAAACATGCAGAGAAGACTGCCGTAACCAGTCCAGTTTCATCCAGAGGAGTTCCTCTCCAGGTGCAGACATTCAAAAGTAGTACATGCATGAGAATCCCAATGCGACATGCCCCCCCCAAGCCTCAGCCACCGGACCGATGAGGCGGCTGAGGGGGGCACTCAGAGTGTGAAAAGGGGGGCCACTCAGGTTGTGTTTAAAACAGCAAAGGGCCTACCTTGTGTAGCTTTTCTTGGCTGCTTTAGGCAGCTGTCTTTTGCGAGAAGAGCATGTAAGTTAATATATTTCATCCTCACCACCTGGGGTAATTGATTAGGTGAGAGCAGATTGGTAATTCCCTCCATTTACGGGTGAGAGACGTGATTGGGTCCTGTAATTCACGTACATGTATATACAAATATATATATATATATATATATATATATATATATATATATATATATATATATATATATATATATATATATATATTGCTTCCACACGATGTAAGCATACGAACCTTGCTTCCCCATTGTCTCGGGTCGCTCACCTGCATTTGATTTTCCATTTATTATCTTGCCAAAACGAAGTTTTTGCAAGATATGTTAGTCAGCTTGTATGTTTTTTTTTTGTTTGTTTGTTTGTCTGTAATCACGTATAAAAAATTCTGCAGAGCACAGTTATCATTGGAAATTTTTGTAACTTCGCATATCAGAGGCCTATTGAGGTCCCTTTCAGTGCACAAAATTTTGAAGGTCAAAGGTCAAGGTCACTTTGTTGCAAATCAGGGGAGTCGACGAAACCCTTATTTTTTGAGTAATTTTGATCGGATCGTCTTCAAACTCCATGGGAATATAGTTCATGGTCTGGCGCTCAGCTGATTAATTTTTGGTGGCGATTGGCCTTGACCTTCATATGTTTTTTTTTTGTCTGTAATCACGTATAAATTACTCTGCAGAGCACAGTTGTCATTGGAAATTTTTGTAACTTCGCATATCAGAGGCCTATAGAGGTCCCTTTCAGCGCATAAAATTTTGAAGGTCAAGGTCAAAGGTCAAGGTCACTTTGTCGCAAATCAGGGGAGTTGACGAAACCCTTATTTTTTTGAGTAATTTTAATCTAATCGTCTCCAAACTTTATGGGAATGTAGTATATGGTCTGGCGCTCAGCTGATTAGTTTTTGGTGGCGATTGGCCTTGACCTTCATGGTTAGCGCCTGAGGTCAAACTTATTTGACCCCAAGGTCAAATTTTCAAGTTTTAGCAACCATATCGTGTAGTACCTCAAATGGAACACCCCGATGAGTGCTTTCTAGATATGTCAAGCTTGAGACATGATGACGTCATTTGGTGACGTTATGAGGCAAACACATATTTTTCATGGTTACTCTGTAGAACGATTCTCATCGGAATCTCTCGTCGGCAGATATTCCTCAAGGAGTCGCTCCTGGTGGATAGCAGCTCTGTTCACCTCAGTGTGACCTTAAAGAAGTCACACGTGGTCACCTTTTGGCAAGATAAGGGTCACTCTGCGGGTGACATTGGTTTATTTTCTTTTTTTTCATTTATTTACCTTTTCATTTATGGATGTTATCCGACAATTCTCGGCATGCAAAATAATAGCTTTCTAAATCACCCAGAAGGTACCGATCTTTAACATCAGTCAGTGAGACAGTGAGTATGTGCCTGGTGTTGGCTTAATAGTTAGGGTGGTGGGCTTGGGATCCTAGGATCTAGAGTTCAAATCCCGCTTGGCTGTTGAATTAATTCCAGGTGGGGTTGACTGCCCGTCATCCTTTTGAGGTCGGCAAAATGAGTGCCAGCTTGCTGGTATTCTGTGTCGGAGTGGCGACCTGTCCAGGATTGTGCCCACTAGCCAAGGAGACTGCTTAGGCAGCACCAACGCTCTGCACAGAATATGGTCCCAATGGATGGATAGAGGGTCAGTCAGTGAGGGGTTCGTGCTGTAAATGGTAGAGACTTGTAATATCCTCCCCCACCTGGAGGCGGCGCGACATGATACACATTTGCATGGAGAATTTGCGTCCCTCCCCCTCCCCCCAAGACCCCCGGCAAAGATATAAACACCTCTATGCACTAATTGGAGTCGTGCTCATCCTATGTTGCAAGTCTGGATGGAATCAGCCCACGACTGTAGGAGTAGCTCGACAAACAAACAAATATACAAACAAACATGCAAACACCAGTCCGTGAATTATAGTCAGGATAAGGGGAGAAAGGGGG
The DNA here is from genome assembly GCF_056783735.1 of Eptatretus burgeri. NCBI lineage: Eukaryota > Metazoa > Chordata > Myxini > Myxiniformes > Myxinidae > Eptatretus > Eptatretus burgeri. The sequence continues at coordinate 5,542,725 of NC_140972.1, forward strand.
GAGATGATTGTAAATTTAACATTCCATCTTTATTTACTTTTAACATTGTTCTAAACAAACGGGAACAGGAACAACACAATCATGAGAGGCCAAATGGCCTTCTCATGCGCCAAAATTCCCTGTGTATCTTTGTGTAACGTTGTTAAGAACAGGAAGAAATTGGGAGGGTAGTACAGAGAGTTGGGGATGAGGGTGAATGGTGTTGTGGGAGGGAGACTGAGATGTTGGGAAGGGGGAAGGGGATGGACTTGGAGCTGGAAGGGGGATTGAGTACTTGGGGTTTGGGGGAGTTGAGGACTTGAAGAAGAAAGGGGGAGGGTAGTACCAAGAGTTGGGGATGAGGGTGCATGGTGTTGGAGGAGGGAGACTGAGATGTTGGGAAGGGGAGGGGGATGGACTTGGAGCTGGAAGGGGGATTGAGTACTTGGGGTTTGGGGGAGTTGAGGACTTTAAGAAGAAAGGGAGAGGGGATGAAAGTTGGCTTGGTAGAGAGGGGACAGAGCTGGGATCGAGGGGTTTGAGGATTTGATAAAAGGGGGATGGGAGCACAGAGTTTGGGTGTGGTGGAAGGGGGGTTAAGGACATGGGATTTTGTGTGGGTGTTTGAAGGGGGGAGGGGTTAGTGACCTGAAGTCGCATTTTATTTTATGCAGAATTTCCATGGGTTCGTAATGGTCCCGTTGTGTCTTTTCGGTCCCTCGGGTCTTTTGGATCCTCCAGGTATTTTGAGTTCCTTTGGTATTTTCAGTCCTTGTGGTCTTTTAACTCCTCGGGGTCTTTTGTTTGTGCTGGTTCTTTTGGGTTTTCAGGCTCTTTTATGTGTTCTGGGTCTTTTGTGTCCTCGGGTCATTTGGATCCCCTGGGTCTTTTTGGGTTATTGGGGGTATTTTGGGTCCTCTGAGTCCTTTGGGTATTTTAGGTCATCAGGGTCTTTTTATTGACTTATTTTATATACAATGTCAAGGCTCGTATAAGAGCTAACTCAGAATATATAACAAGTATCGTCAAGGGGTGTTGTGTGGTTGATGTTGTATGTGTTTTAACCAAGCCCATGCCCCTCCCCTGAGGGGAAGAAGAAGAAAAAAAATAAATACAAAAACTACAAAAACTTAAAGAAAACAAAAACAAACATTTTTTGTATTTTCTTCTTTGGATCGTGTGTTGATAAATTAGTATGGTGTTTGCGCAGGCATGATGGGCTGAATGGCCTCCACCTGTGTCTGTTTTCCTTGCATTTCCTTGTATAAGGGGAGCAGGAGACAAGAGGGACGGGAGAGGGAAGGATAAACTAGTGTGGAATATACACATGAGGAGATCTGTGGAAGGGAGAGGGATGAGGTGAGGTACACAGGGTAAACAAGATGGACACTACAGGGACTTTCAGGAAGGAAAGCAGGGAATTTGAAGGAGGTGGATTTGGGGTGGATTAACGTGGGTAGAAAAGATCGTGGTTTTGGATGGGGGAAGATAAGAGATGGTGGTGACCAGCTGTTTTGAAGACCTGGAGGGAAGAGTGCGATTGAAGAGTTTGTGGGATTTTGTTCCAAAGGTGAGAAAAAAGAGGAATGAAAGAATGAAGGTGAGCAGTGATTCGGGATTTTGGTAGTTTTACCAGGAGGGGTTTGTTGCGGACCTTGAACGCCCTGCAGAAATATGAGCGGGATAGATAGCAGACAGCGCAAAAGGGGGGGGGGGGCGAGGCCAGAGACGAGATGGTGGAAGACCACCGACCTGCATGTGGTGAGAGTGAGAGACCCAAAGACTCAGCCTCATCACGGAAGATACCAATGATCCAAAATGCCTTGGTTTCCACAGCGTGAAGCCGAGAAAGGTGAGAGGTGGGAGCACCAGCCCAGAAGGGAGAGCAGTATTCCATCAGGCTGTGGATGAAAGCTTTGTAAGTGGTCAGGAGCTCAGGTGTGCCGAGGAAGGACTTTGCACAATGGAGGTTGCCCAAGCGGTGACTGGGTTTGGAGGCCAGCTTGGAGATGTGGCTTTCCCAGGAGGGTTTTGTGGTCTTCGGGTTCTTCTGGGTATTTCGGATCTTTGGGGTCTTTAGGGTCCTCTGGGCACTTCAGGTTAAGTATTTCAGGCTACAGTTGTGGGTGACGTCAGGGCAGCTGTCCAACCAATGGGTGAAGAGTGGATATACATACATACATACATACATGCATATATATCCATAATCACATATACTTACTCCATTATATATAGATTATATAGATTATGTAGACGAGTGAGGCACCTGGGGGAAACCCACGGGCATAGACATATTTGACATTTGGACCAGGCCTCTTCATATCTGATGCTTCACTCATGGGAGAGGAGGGGGAGGAGTGTGAGAGGGGGAAGGTGGGGGGAGGAGCAGGGGAGGGGTAGGATGTAGGGGGAGGTGAGGGGTGAGAGGAGAGGGGATGGTTGGAAGGGGAGGGGAGAGGGTTGGGGAGAAGGTTGTGCACAGTGTAGAAGAGGGAGGTGGTAGGTGAGTATTTGGAGAGGGTGTGGAGTAACTTACTTCTGCTTTGACTTGAGAGGGGGTAGAACCTGCCTTGATCGACTTACATCTAATACACATCGCTTGACTTCACAAATTATAAATTCCTCAAAACCAAATGTTATAAATAAATAATTGGTTTTCATCGTTAGTCTACATATTCAATGTATTACGTACAAAGTTTTTCGAAGTATTGTTCATTATATAGTTAGAAAAGAGTTATCACTCGTCTTAAATAAATTCTTTATAAATATACCGCAGGAACATGAAAAAATATAATTAGACTCCAGTTCGAACCCCAACTTCACTTTTCCCTACTTCAGTTTTACAGAGAACCCTACCCTCACACTTAGCTACTCCCCTTCCTCCTCACTACCCCCTCTACCCTCACTCTTTGACTTGCCCTCCTTCCTCTCCTCCCCTTCTCTCCTCTCCTCCCCTTCTCTCCTCTCCTTCTCCCCTTCCTCCTCACTAATCCCCCTAGCCTCACACTTAGCTACTCCCCTTGCTCCTCACTACTCCCCCTACCCTCACTCTTCTACTTGCCCTCCCTCCTCTGTCTCTCTCTCTCCTGTCATTACTCCACCTACCCTCGATCTTCTACTTCCCCTTCCTCCTCAACAACTCTCCTCTCACTACTCCCCCTACCCTCACTCCCCTCATCCCCCTCCATCACACTCTCTCCTCTCACTTCTCCCCAAACCCTCACTCCCCTCATCCCCCTCCATCACACTCTCTCCTCTCACTACTCCCCATACCCTCACTCCCCTCATCCCCTCCATCACACTCTCTCCTCTCACGACTCCCCATACCCTCACTCCCCACATCCCCCTTCCTCATAGCGGGGCGGCTTAGCCCAAATATTCAAAAGAATTGTGCATTTTGTGATACAAGCACCAAATTTGGCACAAATGTACATTAATATGTTGCGAACATTTTCAGATATTGGGCCACTTGAAATTCTCTCTTGATGTCCGCCATATTGGATTTCAAAATGGCCGCCACTTGAAATCTACATTTGCTATTATCTCTGGACGTAATGCAGCTATTCACTTGATTCTGGTATCTAAATGTATGTTTTTGGGGGCAAGGAATCCAATGGTACCATTTTCAACTTAATATTATCTATTACAGTCTGTTATATAATTTTATTTGGAAATTATCGAGGCAAATATTGGATTCAACACAATACTTTGAAACGAATGTCTTCGTTCTGTAAATATAAATTAAAAAAAACTATACTAAATCACTAGTAACAACTCAGACAAGCTCATATATATACTGGCAGCCTAAAATATTAATTCACATCAAGTGACTGCAGCAGCACTGTACATCCTGCAACACCGTGCCTACAACCACTACTGTCTGTGAGAAACCAGGGATGCAGAGGACCTTCCGGAGTTTGAAGAGTGGTGTTGCCAGAGAGGAGAAGACATCCCCCAGTTTCACTACCGGGCAACCGTGCTGGAACTAGAACTGTTGGTTCTAGTGTATGTGCGTTCTCTCAGGCAGGGATCGTTAATGATGTACCTCGATGCTCTGACAGAGCTGGTCCCCTGGTTCTATGCACTGGATCACACCCACTATGCTAGGTAGATACCAGTGCACCTGAAGGACATGGCCGAACTCACCATCAAATGCCCAGATGTCGCCAGGAAATTCAGGGAAAGCCACTTCACCGTTCAGAAAACACAGAGGGTGTTCTCTTCAATCCCGATTGACCAGGCACATGAGCAGAATAATGCCTGCATCAAAGGAGACGGTGGAGCAGTTGGGCTCAGTGACAACCCTGGTGCCCTACGTCGCTGGATGGTTGCGGGACCAGAAGTTGCCAGGGTGATCGAAGAATTCCAGGATGGGAACCAACACTGGAGACGGCAAACAGCAGACACACGTCATCATGATCAGACGGCAAGTGTACAGGCCTCATTTGTGAAAGATGTTTGCTCTCTCGTCGGTGTCATAGAGGAGATGGGCAACCCATTCAAGGAGGAGAGTTAGGATGTAGTCAAACTTGGACACAAAGGAGATCGCAGATCCTGCTGCTGTGGAGACCGTGATGAATGCCAAGAGGATTGGCCAAGAGAAGTTCGAGGCTTTCACCAGAGAGTGTCTGTTGGACAGAACAAAGGCAGTGGACGCACCCATTCCTCGTAACAAGCTGAAGGTGTTCAGCACTTCCACTCCAAGAAGCCAGAGCATAGGTCAGCAACAGCTCGCCTCCATCAAGAATGACCGTGAACTCTTCGCACACCTGTACATTGGCTGCCAGACGAGGGATGGAAACCTTGAGGAGTTCTTTTCTCACGAGAATCAGGCATGTCCTCCTGCATTGTCTGATGGTGGAAGCCTCTGCACTGGTACCAAGAGTGATCTCCTCACATGCTTGGAAGAAGTCTCCGACGCAAAGACAGAGACTCCTGTCACGACCTGTATTGTGCTTGATGGAGCAGCCATCGTCCAGATGCTGAAGCCGGCTGCATCAAAGACCTTTGAAGAGTATGCACAACAGATCTTCATCCCATATATGTCCACGAAGCTGCAAACAGTGTCACGCCTGGATCTGGTCTGGGATACTTACCTTGCTGATTCACTGAAAGGTAGTACACGTGCAAAGCGGGGACAAGGTGTGCGGAGACGTGTGGTGGCTGCCGCAGCCATACCAGGAAACTGGCAGAACTTCCTACGAGTGGACAGCAACAAGACCGAGCTGTTCAGGTTCCTCTCAGCAGCTCTCATGGAATGGTTTGACCAGGAGGACAAGCAACTCGTCATTACTGATGGGGAGGCAGTGCTCAGCAAGCCACTACTGCCAGATCTGACCTCACTCGCCCCATGTAACCATGAAGAAGCTGACAGTCGGATGTTGCTGCATGCATCTCACGCAGTCCAGCATGGACACCATGCAATACTCATCCGGACTGTAGACACCGATGTTGTGGTGCTGGCAGTGTCCCTGGCACAGGAGTTGCAATCAGAAGACAAACTGTGGCTGGCATTCGGAACAGGCCAGAGTTTCCGATACCTAGCAGCACACAAAATAGCAGCTGGATTGGGACGAGAGAAGGCTCGTGCACTGCCAATGTTCCACGCTCTAACTGGATGCGACACTGTGTCTAGTTTTCATAGACATGGCAAGAAGACTGCGTGGGCAGTCTGGACGGTACTGCCAGAACTCACTGAGGCGCTGCTGCTGCTGTCCTCTGCACCTCGTGACATACCAGACGATGCAATGCACATCATCGAGAGGTTCGTGATCCTGTTGTATGATCGAACCAGCAAATGCACAGACATTGACAAGGCCAGGAGGAAACTCTTCGCAAGGAAGAACAATGTGCAGCTCATCCCTCCAACGAAGGCAGCTCTGGAGGAAGATGTCAAGAGGGCAGTGTATCAAGGTGGACATGTGTGGGGTCAGATACTGCTGCCAGCACCAGAGCACCCTCCACCAACCAACTGGGGTTGGTCAAGGACTGGAGAAGGACAGTACACACCTTACTGGACCAGGCTAACTGAGGCAGCTCACAGCTGCATTGAGCTGGTTTCTTGTAAGTGCAAGAAATGGTGTGTGAGGCGCTGCAAGTGCAAAAAGGCTGCCCTTCAGTGCACAGCCCTCTGTGTGTGTGAAGGGGACTGCACATGACGATGAGTCAACAACATACATGTACTTGTGGCAATGCTGAACTTGTTAACATGACACTGTTTATGTACACGTATCTTCAGTACCGGTATATACCTAGCCTCAGATACCAGTACACCTTGCCTCAAATACTAGACCATGTAGCATGTCAGTATTATACCTAAGACATTTACAGAACTAAGACATTCTTTTCAAAGTATTGTGTTGAATCCAATATTTGCCTCGATAATTTCCAAATAAAATTATATAACAGACTGTGATAGATAATATTAAGTTGAAAATGGTACCATTGGATTCCTTGCCCCCAAAAACATACATTTAGATACCAGAATCAAGTCAATAGCTACATTACGTCCAGAGATAATAGCAAATGTAGATTTCAAGTGGTGGCCATTTTGAAATCCAATATGGCGGACATAAAGAGAGAATTTCAAGTGGCCCAATATCTGAAAATGTTCACAACATATTAATGTAGATTTGTGCCAAATTTGGTGCTTGTATCACAAAATGCACAACAGGTTTGCTATGCTGCTACACTATCACTACTTCTCTCTCCTCACAACTACCCCTACCGTCACACTTCCACTTTCCCTCCTTCCTCTCCTCCCCTTCGCTCCTCTCCTCTCCTCCCACACCACTCCCCCCCCCTCCTTTCTCCTCCCCACATCGCGTTCGACCAGATACATTCAAAACTGCCATGAGAATGCATATTTGTCCGATTTTCTCACCTTTTGCTGAAACTGAAACTTGAACTATCTTAACGACGACAAAAGATGAAATCAGAAGGTGAGTTGGAGTTAAGATAAAGTCGTGAGGGAGTCTGAGTGAATAGACAATATATTTTACAGGTCTTAATTTCAATTAAAATGTATTTTTGTCTAAAAACGCAAAATGTTTTCTCGATTTTTTTGCACTTACACCATCTGAAACTTACACCATTTTAATGACTACAAAACATAGGGGCAGTACCCCTGGATGCTCAACTGGTAGTGGCTGGATAAGATAATAATATATGGCTGGCTGTATATATATATATATATATATATATATATATATATATATATATATATATATATATATATATATATATATATCTATATATATACACACTGATGAGCCAAAACATAATGACCACTGACAGGTGAAGTGAATAACATTGATTATCTTGTTACAATGACACCTGTCAAGGGGTGGGATATATTAGGCAGCAAGTGAACAGTCAGTTCTTGAAGTTGATGTGTTGGATGTAGGAGAAATGGGCAGGAGTAAAGACCTGAGCGACTTTGACAAGGGCCAAATTGTTATGGCCAGACGACTGGGTCAGAGCATCTCTGAAACGGCCAGGCTTGTGGGGTGCTCCCGGTCAGCAGTGATGAGTACCTATTGACAGTGGTCTGAGGAGGGACAAACCGGCAACAGGGTGTTTGGCACCTAAGGCTCTTCAATGCGTGAGGGCAACGAAGGCTATCCCGTCTGGTCCGAACTGACAGATGGTCTACTGTGGCACCAGTCACAGAAAAATTTAATGGTGGTCACGGGAGGAATGTGTTACAATCCACAATGCATCGCATCCTGCTGCATATGGGGCTGCGGAGCCGCAGACCGGTCAGAGTGCCGATGTCAATTGAGTGCAGCCTGTGGCTGCTGGTTACATCATTGGTTGGGACGCAGCTACGCCGCTGATGCAGTGTCCCCCTTACCAACCAGTACATTGGTGCTCATTTTACCGATCTCGGAAGGATGACAGGCTGAGTCAACCCCTGGTGTATATGAATTCAGCGGCCAACGGGGCTTGAACTCAGGACCCTTTGATCCCAAGCCGCCACCCTAACCACTAAGCCAACACCAGGCTGAGGGTGCCCATGATAACCCCTGTCCACCGTCAAAAGCGCCTATAATGGTCACACGAGCGTCAGAACTGGACCTTGGAGCAGTGGAAGAAGGTCGCCTGGTCCGATGAGTCCCGTTTTCTTTTGGATCACGTGAATGGCCGTGTACGTGTGCGCCGTTTACCTGGGGAAGTGATGCCACCAGGATGCACTGTGGGAAGACGACAAGCCGGCGGAGGAGTGTGATGCTCTGGGCAATGTTCTGCTGGGAAACCCTGGGTCCGGCCATTCATGTGGACGTCAATTTGACACGTGTCACCGACCTAAACATTGTTGCAGACCAGGTACATCCATTCATGGCAATGGTATTCCCTGATGGCAGTGGCCTCTTTCAGCAGGATAATGCACCCTGCCACACTGCACACATTGTTCGGGAATGGTTTGAGGAACATGATGAAGTGTTCACGGTGTTGCCCTGGCCTCCAAATTCTTGAGATCTCAATCCGATGGAGCATCTGTGGGATGTGCTGGACCAACAAGTCCAATCCACGGCGGTTCCACCTTGCAACTTACAGGACTTGAAGGATCTGCTGCTAATGTTTTGGTGCCAGATACCACAGGACACCTTCAGGGGTCTTGCAGAGTCAATGCCTCGGCGGGTTGGCGCTGTTTTGGCGGCACACGGAGGACCAACAGCATATTAGGCAGGTGGTCATATTGTTCTGGCTCATCAGTGCATATATGTGCATATATATATATATATATATATATATATATATATATATATATATATATATATATATATATATATATATATATATATATATATATATATATTGTAGATGATTCCAGATATGTTTCATGATTGACTGGCTAATGCTTGTCATCTTCTTCAACATAAAAGGTGTGATTCATTCATCAATCCCATCCTACATTTTCTTCAGAGTTTTTGGAGGTCTTACTTCGACTACTACATAGCATTGAGGGAGAAGAATACAATATTTTTTTTAATGAAAAACGAACCTATTTATCTGGTTTGGGTTGTGGATTTCAACACAGCAATAGAGCACCAGCTGCAGGCATTTATCGATATACAAGCTTGATGTACAATCAATAGATGGAAACACTCGTTAATCTTGATATTATGTGTAAGAATGTGCGAGTTGCCACACCTTCCCTTTACCATAGCTTCTGTTCATGAGAACTCATATTAAGGGGACTGCACAGACAGGAGGACATTCACTTCTTCCATTTACTTTTCTTCTTCTTTCCCCTCTCCTGATGCTTTGTCCCCCCCCCCCCCTCCCATATCATCCTCCTGGTTTTGGAATGTGATGGCCGATAGGGTGAAGGTGGGGACGGAATTCCTTCATCCCCTCTCCAAACAATCAAAGAACCAATTTGTAAGGTGACATCTGGCAAAAAATATTGAGTTATTGGCAAGTGTGCCAAGAAATTCAGTTGCAGCCTTACAGGACACAAATGTAAGAGTGCTCTGGCAGATCCACAACGATTGGGAGGATATTTTGCTGGGAGGATGTAAGTGGTGGGGTATCGCAGAGATCAATACTTAGTATTCATGATTAGTATCAATACGGACCATTAGTATTCATTATTTCCATCAATGATTTGGATAGTGGGGTGAAGAGTAAGCTTTCCAAATTTGCAGATGACACAAAGTTTGGAGGTGAGGTGGATAGCAGAGGGTGTGGTGATCAGATTTAGGAAAGTATTGATACTTGTATAGATTGGGGAAAATATTGGCAGATGTAATTTAACCTGAGCAATTGTTGGGGATGGGGATGGGGAAGAACAATGAAAATAGAGATTACATGATGTAAGGGGTAATTTTGGAGCACGTCAAACAGGAGAAGGATCTGGGGGTGGTAATAGATACGGGAGGTAAGCAGGCAGTCCAATGCCAGGCAGCTATAGGTAAAGTAAAGAGGGTTTTAGGCTGTCTTCGGAGGGGGATCAATTATAAATCAAAAGAGGTGGTGTTAACATTGTATAAGAATTTAGTGAGGGCCACATCTGGAATATTGTGTGCAGTTTTGGTCACCACAACTCGGGAAGGACATAGATGCCATAGAGAGAGTTCAGTGCAGGGCTACTAGATTGATTCTGGGCCTAGCTAGACTCGGATATGAGGAGCGGCTGAAGAAGATGGGCTTCATACACGAGAAAGAAGGTGGTTATGAGGAGATATGATTGAGATGTTTAAGATAATGAAAGGTATTGATAAAATAAGTGAAGATGAATTACTCAACAGAGTAGACAGCGACAGAACCAGGGGCCATAGCCTGAGAGTAAAGAAGAGGAGAGTTAAGGTTGGCGTAAGGCAGGGGTCTTTCTATTCAATCAGAGAGTAGTTAATGCAAGGAATGGTCTCCCTCGAAAGGTAGTGGCAGTGGAAACAGTAGATAAGTTTAAATTGGAATTAGATAGGTACCTGGAAGTATTGGAGGTGGAGGGGTAGAGGGATGTTGATAGGACTAGTCGGTATCTTGAGCATTGATGGGTGATTGTGTGCATGTGTACGGGGTGTTGTTGGTGGGGATCTCGTCAATGGATGTTGTGTGGTTGATGTTGTGTATTTTGTACCTAAGCCCATGCCCCCTCTCCTGGGGAGAAAAACACAAAAACTACAAAAAACCCCACAAAAAACACAATAAAAAAAAACATTTTGCATTTTCTTCATTAACCTCCGCCATCGAAGATCGGAGGTTACTGTTTTCACCACTTTCTGTTTGTTTGTTTGTTTGTGAACAGTATTACGGAAAAACTCCTCGACGGATTTCGACGAAACTTGGTGGGGGGATTAGGTATTGTCCAAGGATCATGCCATTAGATTTTGGACTTGGTCCAAAATCCAATATGGCCGCTATGGCAGCCATTTTGAAAAAATATTTGAATTTTTTTTTTGCATTTCTACATGTTTTAAGTGATTTCCAACCCCCGCCCCCCAAAAAAAAATTGTTAGAGAAAAAAAAAATTTTTGCAACTTTTTTTTCAATAAAATTTCGATTTTTTTTTTTTTTGCATTTCTACATGTTTTAAGTGATTTCCAACAAAAAAACATGACAAAATTATAATTGCGGCTGATTTTGGAACTTCAAGTGGATATACCCACATAAAATCAATTTCTGTCTCAAGGAATCTAGTTATGACAAATGAATTGAGTATGTAAAAGTTAAAAGTAAAAGGGAAAGTTGCAAACTATAACTCTGTGAGCACTGTTGACGTCAAATTGAATGAATAGGATATCAGGTTCACTTGAGTGACCTCGCAGTATTGGCGGCGGAGGTTTTGCACTCTACCGAGTGCTCCCCCTCTAATTTGATCTTGTGTTGATAAATTCGTGTGGAGTTGATGTGGCACAGGAATGATGGGCTGAATGGCCTCCACCTGTGTCGAATTTCCTTGTATTTTCTCGTGATTGTGAATCGTGATTCTGGAATCATGGGAGAGGGAGGCTGCCGCACCGCATGCTCAGGCAGTTCTCTCCTCAGGCCCTCATTGGCCCTTGGTGGAAACACTACTTAGCCACGACCCAGTCTCACCTCTCCCACGTGGTCCTCCTCGACACACCTCTTACAGCTGCCTGGAAGGGAACATCTCAAACCCTCAGGGGACTTCCTCCCCCCAAAGAGAACTGGTGACTCCTTGGGCTGCAACCCAATGGACTTGCATTGCCCCACAGCACCATCACCAGACTCCCTGTATAGCCTGGCCTAAACACTCATTCAGCTAAGCTCACCTCGCACACTTCGGGTCTCAGCTCGCACACCAGAATACAGGCCCACACACTTCGGGGGGCAAGGCTACGCACACCTCGGACACATTAAAATGCTATCTCGCACCAGCGGTGTCAGCTCACCCTCACTCCACCACCATAGCCGACTTCTACTTCTGCAGGTACTGGCTCACACTCCACAAGCTCTGCTTACCCCTATATAGGTACCAGTTTGATCCCAAAGGGGTCTAACCAAGCCTTAGTGGGCCACAGGGGTACAACCACGGTCCATGGGGCTGTCTGCACCTGCCAACCGGCTATCCCTCCTGACTGTTCTGTCTCCTACACGTCCTCTTTATCTTGCTGCCAACACAGGGTGACATGCATGTTATTATGATGACGCTCCCGGTTATTATTTGCATTAACTTCACTTTTTCTCTTGACCTTGGTTTCTTTTATTCCATCCATATAGTTGGGAAAGGTTGTAATAGGATGGCCTTGAGGGACGCACACTCGCCTCAAATCTGCCTTGCCTGGGTTCGAATCCCGACCCAGCTATAAACTGTCATTCCTGTGTTTATCAGACAGGCTAATTCATCAATGTGTGTGCCGTCCCTTGGATGGACGTTAAACTGGGCGTCCCGACTGCCGACATTAGTGGGCATTAAAGATCCCACAGTATCTTTCGAGAACAAAAGGTGAGCTATCACCGCACCCTTGCTAAGTTCCAAATTCCTGTCTGGACTGTGGGTAGCAAGTGGTCTAGTCTTCTGGGAGGTTCTATTGTCACAAGGTTATGCTGCTTGCTATCTCAGAGTGTGGTTCCTTTCTGGGTGGTAGCTTCTGCAGCATAAACAAATTGACCAGGCAGGTCACATGTTTCAAGGAACGTCCTTTTGTCAGATCCCAAGGGTAACCGATTTATATTAAATCTATCCATTGACAGAATACACAGTGCGTGACAATGGAAACAAAAGGATAGAGAGATAAGATTAAAAAAAAAAACAAGAAGACGAATTTGCAATAATGGAGGATCTTGAACATGTATGACATCCATCATAATGACATATCAAAGTTTTTCCTAGATGAATGACACAGGGACATTGGATGCGTGGAGGCAGTCGATGAAATGTGAATCTCGGGTCACAGCATGATGAATTATGTGCTCAAACAGCACCACCTTACACATCTGAGCTACAGGTAGAGCATCTGATGTCAATGCACTTATTTGATTTGACAAGGTTTTTTTCATCTTGCCTAAAATGATAAACCAAATTTCCGTCCGATGTATTTATTGCACATGTGAGCACACAGTACATTAGAACACGACACGGTGATACATCTTGCCACCACTGCTGCCACTAGAGATCCTTTATGGTGCTTATATATCACAGCATCTGATTTCAAGTGACGCGTGTATAAGTAGGGTTTGCAATATTCCCATCACGTCACACTATGCGCTTGAAATGTTACTGAAAATCTTTCTTATGCTGACCTCACATAGCCTGTACTAACCGATACACTACAATAGCTAAAACCAAGAATGATTTCGTTATTTCAAATCTCTTCAAATGCGCCGGAGGTGTGACAGGCTCGGTATTCTGGTATTCAATGCAGCTCACCATACCAGCTCTAACCTCAACAGCTCGGTATTATTACTGATAGGAGGACATTGTGCATAATAGCTGCACAAAATGGCAGAATTATTGGTCCAGCCTCTTGTTTATCAAACATTGTCCTTCCATCACTCTGAGGGTCTTCAACTAACATTTTCCTTTTCTCCCCTGTCCTTGAAAATCCCCTCATGTGAGTTTTTCGGTGTCTCTCCCAAGTCTTTAAAGAATTCTGCCCATTGTTGCCCTCATGCTTTCTTCCATACCCAACACTGTTCTTTTATAGATAAAACTTATGGCTTTTAAATGCTTATGAGATCACTCGATGGCAGTTTATGATATATATATATATATATATATATATATATATATATATATATATATATATATATATATATATATATATATATGTGTGTGTGTATATACATATATATATATATATATATATGTATATATATATATATATATATATATATATATATATATATATATATTCATAATCATGATAGCCCCTTCACCCCACCTCCCTCCCCCAGTTTCTTTTTGCCACTCATACTCAGGTGTGAGGTCTTCGCAGAATGACAAATCCACATATTTAATATTCTTAATGCCAATAAAATGTTTAATGGATGTTTCTATTTATTTATTTCACCAATTATGGAGGTGCATGAAGGACCACAGAGAGAATGCCACCAGATTGGTATGCAACTGGTGAACAAAAACCAAGTAACTTTCCAAGAAAGCAGGAACCTCCATTATTCAGTCTCCTCGGTGCAACAGGAACCTCAGGGAAATTGTTTCCTGGCTCAATTAATAATGCATTAAAGACAAGATACAGTTGCTAATGACTGAGCGACTGTAAAATACTTTATTCATGCGGTCATACCCAGGAAAGAGGTAGAAAGTGGATAGATGCTATATTTGATTCTTTCTTTTTTTGTCTTCTGCACATGGCAAACCGTCGTGGTCTTGAGTCGTATGAAGACCATCAATCCATAACAAGAATGACCACACTGTGGCTACAACCTGCGGCGCATACATGCATATATATATATATATATATATATATATATATATATATATATATATATATATATATATATATATATATATATATATATATATATATATATATATATATATCTTCGTCTTCTTCTTTCGGCTGCTCCCGTTAGGGGTCGCCACAGCGGATCATCCATATGATCCGCATAGTGATTTGGCACATGTTTTACGCCGGATGCCCTTCCTGACGCAACCCTGGTCGCCTCTTACGACACAGGGATAATATGTATGTATATATATATATATGTATATGTATATGTATATGTATATATATGTATATATGTATATATATGTATATGTATATGTATATGTATATATATGTATATATGTATATATATGTATATATATATATATATATGTATACTGTATATATATATATATATATATATATATATGTATACTGTATATATATATATACACATACATGGACTCAAGATATCAACCAAAGGGTGGAGTAGCTCCTTGTGAGCCAACTGCCATCCATATCCAGTGCTCAACTGTGTCTGCGGACGGCCTCCTGCAGTTGGGTTATTTCTTATTTGGAGGTGGTGGCAGGATTTGTACTCCGGCCACCGTAAAACCCTTCATTCCACAAAACATTCTAAAAGCAGAAAAAAATCTGAAAACCCACTCCGTGGGAGTACCTCCTGCAGAGCTTCCCTTCGCTGGGCAGGTCACCGGAAGACGGGATTGGGGCAAAGCCTTCGGGACCCCCAATCTTTGATTATGGGAGGGAAACGCAGGGGTAAACATTCCCGGGTCAGATTGCGGGAGTGTGTCGGGGTGGTACTGAGGTGTCACCCATCAGATGGGGTCTTCTTATGTTAACCTGAGGCGGTCCCTTCGGGTGGGTACCTGGAATGTGCTATCCCTAACAGAGGATGATCACCTGTCTTTGTTATCATCTGAGCTCAAGCGTTTGGACATTGGTATTGCAGCACTCTCTGAGGTTCGGAGACCAGATTGCGGCGAGATAATGGCGGGTGGTTACACTTACTATTGGTTTGGTCGCTCTGATGGTTACCATGCCCAAGGAGTTGCTGTAGTTGTGTCCAATAAGTTGACTCCAATGATAATTCAGGTAACACCGGTCAACGAGCGCATTATGAGACGAAGGATTTGTCACTCCTTGGTTGTCATTTCCCTGGTCTCTGTTTATGCGCCGACTGAGGCGAGTGATCTCACCGTGAAGGACGCATTCTATGCCACGCTCGAGTCTGTGGCTGATCAGTGCCCCAGACGAGATACACTTCTAGTCTTGGGGTATTTCAATGCATCGACTGCAACTGATAGGGATGGTTATGAGATGCACGTTGGTCCCCATGGGTCTGGAACTGTGAACCTGAATAGCACTAAGTTCCTTGACTTTGCAAGAAGTCATGGATTTAGGGTGGCTGATTCATGGTTTCACCTCCCACAAGCTCATTGCTGGACTTGATATTCCAATGCTGGCAGTGTGGCAAAGGAGATTGACCATGTGCTCGTTAATGGTCGTTGGAGGATGATCCAGAACTGCAGGGTCTATTGGAGTGTTCAGTTCCTCAATACTGACCACCGGATTGTTGTTGCAACTCTTAAGTTGCACTTTAAATCTAGGAGAATGGCACCATCCCAGCCTAGGCTGGATGTTGGCAAGCTCAAGGATGAGAGGGTAGCTGAGGAGTTTGTGAACAGGCTGAGTGGAGATTTGGGGGGTCTGGATACTTAGGGAGATTCTGAAGAGTTGTGGAGTGCCTTCAAGACCACCATCCTTGATGTTGCTGATGGATGTCTTGGAACTCACCGTCGGGTGAAGAAAAATATTGTTTCTCAAGGGACACGGAAGACCATTAACCAGAGTCACAGGGCAAGGCTGAATGGCAGAGCTGAGCTGTTCAGGGAGCTGAGGCATAAAACTGTACGTGCGCTAAGGGTGAGCAAGGAGGCCTATGTGCGAGGAATGTGTGAGGGGGTAGAGCATCTCCTGTGGTCAGGTGATTCTCGTCCTGCTTACAGGGGAATTCAGGCATTGCATTCCTCCAAGCCCATCCATCGGTGTACTGCAGTTGGAGCAGAAGGTGGTCGGCTCTTGCTGGAGGAGTCCGAAGTGAAGGCCCGCTGGGCCGGTTACTTTGAGCGGTTGTACCAGACTGATGCACGAGCTGTCAAATTGGACATCAGGGGTGTTACAATCACTGTTGCTGACCCTCAAATCAACTGTGGTCCACCTTCGTTTGTGGAAACACAAGCTGCCATGAACCGGTTGAAATGGGGTAAAGCTCCAGGGATCTGTGGCATCCATGCTGAACTTCTTAAGGCTGGTGGAAATGTTGCACTCATGTCGTTGCATGCAGTTCTGTGCTCTGCTTGGAACACAGGCATCATCCCAACTGACTGGAAGACGGTCCTTGTTGTCCCTCTCTGGAAAGGGAAGGGTGATCGCCAAGACTGCAACAACTTCCGAGGGGTGACGCTGCTCTCAGTGCCGGGCAAGGTCTTTGCTCGGATAATTCTTGATAGGATTCATTCTTGTGGTGGTACCATCTCTGACTTATTTCCACTTGTTACTGGAGTTCATCAGCTGTGTGTACTGGCCCCCACACTTTTCAGTGCTTGAATAGACTGGATTCTGGGGAGTATGTCAGAGAGATCAAGCTGTGGTGCGTCGTTTGGGAATGTCAAGATCTCTGACCTTGATTTTTCAACTGATACAGTAATCTTTGCAGAGACTCTAGATATCCTTTTGGGGCCCTCGAGGTGCTGAATGAGGAGTCGGAGTCACTGGGATTACGGGTTTCCTGGGTCAAAACTAAGATCTAGGCTTTCAATGACATCTTGGATGCTGCTATCCTGTCTGTACCTGTTTGTGGTGAAGATGTTGAGATCATGGAGAGATTCACTTCCCTTGGCAGTGATATTCATGTCTCTGCTGGCTGTGAGCCAGAGGTCAACATACATCTGGGTCAAGCCTGGGCAGTCATGGATTCAGTGGATCATGGGGTGTGGCGCTGTCATTACCTGTGTGGGAGGAGGAAAGTACGGGTCTTCAGTTCCTTGGTGCTTCCAGTCTTGCTCTATGGATGTGAGACTTGGACTCTGACCAGGGATCTGAGATGGAGACTTAATTCCTTTGGTAGCAGGTCTCTTCAGAGAATTCTTGGCTATCCCTGGTCAGACTTTGTGTTCAACGGGCGTTTGCTGAGAGAGACTCAAATGAGATTTGTTACCTGTGTAGTCCGTGAGCATCAGCTCATGGACATGTGGCTCATTTTCCTGACGCTTATCCTGCTCACCAGATTCTCTCAGCGAGGGAGTCTCGTGAGTGGAGAAAGCCAATGGGCCGACCACATGCCTCGTATTTGCAACAGGTTGATCAGCATCTCAAGGAGATGGGGATGGGCCAGGCATCTGCCTGGGGGATGGCCAGACGGAGTCCCCTGGAGTACTCGCGGAAAGTCGACGCAGCGACACGCTGCTCTGACGCATGCTTCCATACCTGACCTGACCTGAGCAACTGTAAATTACTTTATTCATGTGGTCATGCCCAGGAACGAGAGGGAGAAAGTGGATATATGCTATATTTGATTATTTTTTTTTCTCTTCTGCACATTGCAAACCATCGTGGTCTTGAGTCATATGAAGACCATCAATCCATAACAAGAATGACCACACTGTGGCCACAACCTGTGGCACATACATTTACATATATATATATATATATATATATATATATATATATATATATATATATATATATATATATATATATATATATATATATATATATATATATATATATATTCACCTCCTCTGTCCACTCAACTACCTCATCCTTGCTGTTGAATGTACTATACTATTCATATCCAAGGGTCTTCATGGTTTGGTTCAATATCAATGACGAGTCTGATGGACAGCTGGGTCTGGTTTCAGGAAATGAACAAGCTCCATCAAATGTTGGAAATGTGTTGGGGTTACCCACGGTCAGGTCGTGAGCTCAAAATAATTCCACCAGAAGCCCTCCCCTCCATGGAGGGAGGGGGAGCGGTAAAATAAAGGGGTAACACCTAACAGCACCCATAACAGCAGTTGTTTCTAGTACCATGTTCTTCATTGTGCGGCCCACGAGCCACTGGCGGCCCCTAGTGACCTAAAGTGGGGCCCCTGACGTGCAGTTGATAATACACCAATGTGAAAAGGCCAATCATAATCCACCATAAATGCCATCAAATTGACCCAATGGTTTCAAATTAGTGTTCCAATGTGAAGCATAAAAGCAGTATCCCAACATCAGTAGGGAGAAGTATGCAAACAATTATGTTTACAGCCCAGTAACCACAACGAAACAAACAAACAAAAAAGAGTAGATGGAGGCGGGGCCTAATAGCAGCCATTTTGGAGTCCTTCAGGTGGTGTGGCGGCTCTCGTTCTGATATATTTTCGGCAAAAGTGGCCCTCTAAAAAAGTAGTGAAGTTCACTGTTCTAGAATCTAAAATTTGGCAAAAATATGTGAAACATCCTCAAAAATGATTTTTTTGGACAAAAACAATGTGAAGTACATGACCAGTCAAAATTTTAGAACACCCCCATTTTTCCAGTTGTTACTGAAATTTAAGCAGTTTAATGTTTCAATGTATTCTGAAATTAAAGCATTGAACAAATAAACAATTGCAGATAAAAAAAGAAATCATGGAATCGTTTTGTTTAACAAAACTTAATCTAAATTTTTGACTCATCAAAGTCGGCACCTTTTGCAGATATAACAGCCGAACATCCTCGTGGCATTCTTTCAACAATGGAAATCAAATATTGGTCAGAAAGTTCTTCCCAACAATGTAGCAGAAGTTCCCACAAATGTGTTGCACTTGTTGGTTGCTTTGCTTTCACCCTTTTGTCCAGTTCATCCCAAACCAGCTTGATGGGGTTTAAGTCTGGAGACTGTGCTGGCCATTCCATGATTTGAAGCCAACCATCTTGTTATTTTATTCTAAGGTAGTTCTGACATAGCCAGGAGGTATGTTTTGGGTCGTCACCTTGCTGTAGGATGAACCCCTGACCAACTATGCGTAGACCAGAGGGTATTGCCTGGTGCTGCAAAATGCTTTGGTAGCCCTTTTGGTTCAGGGTGCCAGTCACTCTGTGCAAGTCGCCGACTTTAGATCCAGCAAAAGAGCCCCAGATCATCACGCTTCCTCCTCCATGTTTGACAGTTGTTGTCACACTGAGGAACCATCCTTTCGCCTACTCGAAGGTGTACAAAAACCCTGCGCGATGAACCAAAGACTTCAAATTTTGATTCATCGGTCCATCAGACCTTCTTCCAGTTTTCAGTAGTCCACTGGTGGTGTTTCATGGCCCAGGGAAGCCTCTTTTTCCTATTTTGCCATCTTTGCAATGGCTTTCTTACTGCCACTCGACCTGTCAAACCTGCAGTTCGAAGTCGTCTCTTCACAGTTGAAACTGAGACTTCCTTACTTCGACCAGTGTTAGGCTGTGCTTGAAGCTGCTGTCCTGTGAGTCACCTATCATGTAATCTCTTGACTCTCAGAAACTTGTCTTCTGATTGTGTTGTGGCTTTGGGTCTGCCAGACTTTTCCTGTCAGAGTTTCCTCCAGTTTCCAAGTGCCTTTTGATGGTGTAGGAAACTGCACTCACTGACACCTTGGCTTCTTTGCAATTTCTCCAATGGAAAGACCTCCACTTTTAAGGGTTATAATGGTCTGTCTATCCTCCTTTGTTAATTCCTCACTCTATTCCTCACTCTATTCCTCACTCTCCATGCACTGCTCTCACTCCCCCACACCCCCAGGAATACCTCTGGCTTCGGCTTCCCCTCCACTCCCACCTCATGTTTATATGTGTACTGTACCGTCCACCGAACAGTGATGACTCCATCTACATCTCACTATCCGAAAACATGGACCATCTTCTATCTTCTCATCCAAACTCTCTCTTCCTCTTATGTGGTGACTTCAATTGTCATCACGCCAGTTGGCTAGGTGTGGGTACCTCTCTCACCTGCCATGGCACCTCAGCAAAAGCTTTCTGCGACTCATTGGGACTGACTCAATCGGTCAACTTCCCGACCCGGATCTCAACCAATGGTACTCCATCTCTTCTGGATCTGATTTTGACAAATTTCCCTGACAATATCTGCTGCTCTTCCTTCGCTCCAATTGGTTCTTCTGACCACGTCCTTGTTAAAGTGGACATCTCTCTGGCTGTTATCAGAGAACCACCTCACCGCCGTCGAGTCTGGCATTTCACTCAAGCCGACTGGCAGGGTCCCCGAGCAGCCATCAAACTTACAGACTGGTCTCCTATCACTACTTTCTCAAACATCAACTCATCCTGGGAATTCTTTCAAAGAAACTTGCTCTCCCTCATGCACAGATTTATCCCCTCTCGTGTTCAGTTGTCTTCCCCTTCCTCCCGCCCTTGGTTTACTGAAGCTTGTGGCGAGGCAGTTGTCCTGAAACAACTTGCCTTTGCCTCATGGAAAGCAAACCCAACTGAGGGCAATCTCAGTTCTTTCCACAAAGCTCGGAACAAGTGTGTATCTACCCTCAGGAGAGCCAGAAAACAACATCTTTCTCATCTCAAGTCTGAACTCTCATACCTCTCTCCCTCCTCAAAATCCTGGTGGCGTTTAATCAAATCTGTTTCTGGTGTATGTTCCCCCTCCATCCCCTCCCTTACCTCAAATGGCCGCACTGCTGATTCCACACGTGATAAAGCTGAATGTCTAAACTCGGTGTTTGCAGCTAAATCTTGTGTGCTAAACCCATCACTATCTCTACCCACTTTACCCAGTCGCACCCAACTGTCCGTGGACTCTGTATCCTTTTCTCCTGACAAGGTGGAGAGCTTGCTTTCAAACCTCGAGTCAGATTCTGCAACCGGTCCAGACGTCATCAGCCCACGTGTCCTCAAAGCCTGCTCTTCTGCTCTTGCTCACCCTCTCTCTGTTCTATTCACCCTCTCATTTGCCCAGGGTCATCTGCTATCTGCTTGGAAATCTGCTAACATCACTGCCCTGCATAAAAAAGGTGCAAAAACAGATCCCTATAACTACAGACCAATCAGCCTTCTCCCAATCATCAGCAAGGTGATGGAATCCATCATCACCTCAGATATGAAATCCTTCCTCTTCTCCAATGGCTTGATTTCCAATCATCAATTTGGTTTCAGACCAGGTCACTCAACCCTGGATATGCTGCTTCTGCTCTCCCATCAATGGATGGAGGTCCTCAATGCCAGACAGGAAATCCGAGCCGTATCCCTGGACATATCACGTGCTTTTGACACAGTCTGGCACCCTGCACTACTCACCAAACTCTCTTCCCATGGTATTCAAGGCCATCTCCACTCATGGCTCGCAGACTTCCTCTCCTGTCGCAGTCAACGTGTGGCCCTAAATGGAGTTCTTTCATCCCCTCTTCCTGTGCAGGCTGGAGTTCCTCAAGGTAGCGTTCTGGGCCCTGTTCTTTTTCTGGTTTTCATCAATGATCTCTCGGACTCTCTGGAAAATCCTCTATTTCTCTTTGCCGACGACTCCACCCTCTGCCGTACCATCTGTCATCCCTCAGACCGGCAAGCAGCAGCTTCTTCACTCACTGCAGATCTGGATAAAATCACAAACTGGTCCAACACGTGGAACATGTCTTTCAATCCAGACAAATCTCACACTCTCACTATGTCTCTTCGAAAGGACCGTTTACAAAACCCCCCATCCACTTTCTCAACAATCCTCTGGAAGAAGTCTTTTCTTTCAAGCTTCTAGGTCTCACTATCTGCCATGACCTTTCCTGGGAAAGTCACATTTCCAACCTCGCCTCAAAAGCCAGTCGCCGACTGGGAATCCTCCGTCGTGCTAAGTCCTTCCTCGGCCCTCTTGAGCTCCTGACCACTTACAAAGCTTTTGTCCGTAGCCTGATGGAGTACTGCTCTCCCCTCTGGGCTGGTGCTCCTGCCTCCCACCTTTCTCGGCTTCACGCTGTCGAAACCAGGGCATTTAAGATCATCGGCATCTCCCGCAATGAAGCTGAGTCTTTGGGCCTCTCACTCAATCACCGCAGGTTGGTCAGTGGTCTTTCTGTCTTCTCCCGACTCCTCTCCAGCCTTGCCCCCCTGCTCTCTCTGCGATTTGTCCCCACCACATTTCCACAGGGCGCTCAAGGTCCGCCAACAACCCCCTTCTGGTAAAACTACCAAAATCACGAATCACTGCTCATCTTCACTCTTTCATTCCTCTTTTTTCCCGCCTTTGGAATAAACTTCCTCACTCTATTCTTTCCCATTCTTCCCTCCAGGCTTTCAAAACAGCTGTTCACCACCACCTCTTATCTTCCCCCATCCAAATCCTCGATCTTTTCTACCCCCGATAATCCACCCAAGCCCACTTCCTTCATTTCTCCTGCTTTCCTTCCTGAAAGTCCCTGAAATGTCCATCTTCTCTTCGCCATGTTCCCCGTCCCATCCCCATCCCTCTCCCTTCCACAGTTCACCTAATGTGTCTGTTCCCCACTGTTTTGTCCCTTCCACTCCCGCCCCTCTTGTCTCATGCCTCCTTGCTGTGAGTTGTGTGTTCGCTCTCATACGAGCCTCGACCAAGGTATACAAAAAAAAAAAAAATTGTCTTTTTCTTGCCATTATGATAGCAATATACTACTTCCTGCAGTGCAATATTGTCCAAATAATGCTTCAGAGGGTGCAGCAACACAGTCTGTTCCAACTCTGCTTTTATACAGACAGAGGGTTTGTAACTCATCACCAAAAGTTGGGACACATCTCGGAATTGTTAGCATCAACTTTCAAGGCTTAATTTACTTCCATTGCTGCAGAACAGCTGCAGTTGCTCACCCATTACTTGTTCCCTGAAAAGGGTCTTTTTTAACAACTCTGAAATTTGCATTCTTTTTCAGTTTTTGGGAACCTAAACTTTTTTTAACCTCTGGCAGTTTACTGCTTAGCTTTGTAACATTTCAGGTTATTCACTGGACTTGATCTGCTTAAATTTCAGTAAAAACTGGAAAATGGGGGTGTTCAAAAACTTTATGCCTGGTGTTGGCTTAATGGTTAGGGTGGTAGGCCTTGGATCCTTGGGTCCTGAGTTCAAATCCCGCTCATCTGTTGAATTAATACCAGGTGGGGTTAACTTGGCCTGTCATCCTTGCGAGGTCGGTAAAATGACTGCCAGCATGCTGGTGTACTGTGTCGGAG
This sequence comes from Eptatretus burgeri, assembly GCF_056783735.1. Classification (NCBI taxonomy): domain Eukaryota; kingdom Metazoa; phylum Chordata; class Myxini; order Myxiniformes; family Myxinidae; genus Eptatretus; species Eptatretus burgeri. The sequence goes on from NC_140972.1 coordinate 5,566,298, forward strand.
TGGCAACCCATCCAGGATTGTGCCCAATAGCCAAGGAGACAGCTTAAGCAGCACCAACGCTCTGCACAGAGTGTGGTTCCAATCTCCCTCTCCTCCTCCTCTAGAACTTTTGACCGGTAGTGTATGTCCGTTTTCATGCACATTTATGGTTGACAACTCTTTTTCTGAAAAATTGGCAACTTCACTTTAAGCCCCACGATTTCTCCATCCTCACTAGTCATAAATGGACTTCCAAATACTAACAATTGATAATACTGTTGAAATTCCATGAGTAAAATTGCTTTCCTCTACCATTTCCAAAACTACAACAATATTTATGTTATAGTGGTGTATAAATGCAATACCGTAGGCATACGCTACAATTTTCCACAATTAATTTTACGCCATTTTTATTATGTAAGATCTGAATGCAAAAACTCTGACTATTACAGAGGTAAACAAAATAGTCATTGGTTAATAGTATTAAGTAACGCCACTGGAAACACCACCCCAACCCCCCTGTAATGTTCCCTAACATTTGGACACCTCCCACCCACCACCTCACACCAACCCCCATCTCCCTCGAGCATTACGTAATTTTTGAATGGGCCGTATGCACACGTAAATTATGGGTGGACATGGTGACCTGTCATTCATGCTTTTCGTTAACTGGAGATTTATTTTACATCAAGCAAATAAATTGTACACAAAAGTTGATGTCAAAAACTTTCAAAAGGAACACGAAAATTGAGCAGATGACTTTCGCCAAGTGGTGGTTCAGTTTTCATCATGAGTGAAGCCCATTTTACTCAGTAGTGGAAGAGGTAACAAAAGATGCATGCAGACTGCATCATGAGTAACAAAGCCGATGGAAATCGGATGATGTTTAACAAAATTACCACGGGAACGGCTTTATGGCCTGATTAATGTGCATGCTGAAGGGCCTGATTAAACCTTACTAATAATTTCTATTCGACATTTGATGAGTTTTTTTGTGGTCCCTCATCCTGAGTACCATTCGTCAATGGAAATCTGACGCAATAAATCTGATGCAGTGTATAAATCAACAAAGGCCAACAGGCCTGATATCTTAGGCCCAGCAGAAAACCAAGATGGCAGCCATATTAGTTTGTCTGGGTGCCATGGTGGTTGCAGTCAAGTGATAAATGTGGGTGAGGTCTGGCAGCTGTCCAACCAATGGGTGCACATTAAAAAAATTGACTCCTAACAAGAACCACAATAACAGCAACGACAACAACAACTATGCGGAGCTCTTGTAGACCTGTGACATGACGCAGGTAAAAATTGCACGCCTTCAGAAATTTTTCCTTCTCCACATGGGCAATTGCATTTATTGATTCTGTTCTTTAAATTCTTCCTACTTTCCTGGATTCATTTGTTATTATCTGCCCTCCCTATCATCTCCACTTGTAGCTGCCCCACCAAACCGATCTCAAGTTATCTTAACGGGAGGATGACAATTCTCGTTCAATCTCCACCCTCCTTCATCAAGGCCACCAATCATGTTTTCACTATCGTTGAACAGTTCAGGTTTCCCTCTGAAAACGAATTTTTATTCACTATGGACATCAAAATCCCAACGACAAGGAATTTCGGGTTCTCAAACACTTCTTTTTCGATTTCCAGACCACCACGGAACCAAGCCCAGAAACTCTTCTCCGCCTCGCAGATCTGGTCCTCACTCTCAAATACTTTTCATTTGATGGGCAATTCTACCAGAAGATAAACGACATTGCCATGGACACTAAAATTGGTCCCATGTATGCAAATATTTTAGTCAGTTTCATTGAGAAACAAAATTTCAAACAGTTTGATGCTGCCGCCTCAAAATTATTTAGCTGCTGCAGAGCTGACTGCCTCTGTACCAAATTGCATCACAGAGAGAACCTTGAACGGTTTATTCACTTTGTCCATTCTTTCCACCGAGCCCTCAATTTCACATGGGATATTCTGAGTACTGCTATTTCCTTTCTCGACATTAATGTTTCCGTCAAAGAGAACGGACATGCCACCACTGTCCATCACAAACCTACAGATTCACACAGCTACCTTCAACATGCATCCTTCCACCCTTCGCACATCAAATTATCAATTCTCAGATTCTTAGATTCTCAGATCCTCAGGCTCCATTGTCTGTGCAGCAACGATGCCGACTTTGAATCAAAATCAAATAAGATGTGCAAGTTCATCATGGAGCTTGCCTTTCCCACCTCCATTGTGGCTGATGCATTGGAGCGCATCCACAAAAGACAGATTATTTTTTCAACCTTCTGAGAAGAAAAATTAAGAAAAGACCCCATTCACAATGATGTACCATTCCGTCAACCTTCGAGTCAAGAACATCATCCATAGTAACGTCAAGCTTTTACATCATGATCCTGAAACCACCTCGGTTTCCCCACAACCGCCACTCATCTCTTTTGCAAAATTTGCAAAATTCCCTGACAAGAAGACCATTACCTCTGACATTTCACCAGGAAAATTCAAGTGCACACGGAGACACTGCAACACCTGCCTTTTCATCAAGACAATCACTTCACTCTCAGTACCCAAAATCAGTGTTGTCACAGACCATTTTTATTGCATCTCCATGAATGGGATTTATAGAATCATGTGCACTCTCTGCAAAAAGATCTACATCAGTGAAACTGGGCAACTGTTTCCGCTAACACTTGCCATATGTATGGATCAACAGCATAGACCATTGGTCCCCAACCTGCGGCCCGTGGAGCCCTATGGCTGCAGCCCACGAGGACTTTCCAATCAAAACACATTTCCATGTAGCAATTTTAAAGGGGTTTACACAATGCCGCTGCCGGCCACTGCCGCTTACCGCCGGGAGGAATCAAATCAATTTGATTTTACCTTCCGGCATCTTGCGGCAGTATTTAAAATTAATTACACCCTGAACACTCTTCACTGTTGCTTCCTCCCATCTGGTGCCTGACATCAACTCGATCCTGGGAGAGCAGAAGCAGTATCAATTTTCTCATTGACTCTGAAAAAAATGCATCAAGTTTCTCATTGACTCTGAAAATGTTTCTAAGTATCAAGTTTCTCAATAAAATGCATCAATTTTTTTCTGGCTCCCAACATCCTTGGAAGTAGTGAATGCGGCCTGTGGGATCAAAAGGTTGGGGACCACTGGCTAGACCCATCTGAGTCAGTTGCTCAACACTTCTACCTTCCTGAATATTCATTCAGTCATATGGCAATCTCCGGTATTTTTCTCCATTTCAGCATCAAAGACAGTCATAATCAAAGAGCAAAGCCTTATCTACAGGATCGGCACATGAGCTCCCCTTGGGATGAACGAGTGCTTTTCATTCATTTAGACCTTTCCTCATCTCTTACAACTTTTCAATCCTTTCTCTCTCTGTTTTCCTCTTTTGTTATACTTTATCCATCTCATCTCTCCTACTTTTTCCCTGATCACTCTCCTTCACTTTCATTCTCCTCCCTCCTTTCCCTCTTTTCTTTCCTCTTCCCCTTTTATTACGTTTGCCACCGAAGATGGACGGAGGTCATGTTTTCACCCGCTTGTCTGTCTGTCTGTCTGACTGTTTGCATAATATCTCAAAAGGTTATGGATGGATGAAGATGAACCTTGGTAAACAGGTTATGTGTGACGAGGCCAAACCAAGTTCATTAGTTAACCCAGAGAGAAGGGAGAGCTCTGAGCAATTTCTTGTTAGATTAAGAAATTGCTTCACAAATTAGGCTAAAGTGTCATTCTGGCCAGGTGTAAGGACCAATTTATTTGTTAGGAACTGAAGGATATTGTTTGCCCACATGTGCGAGAGGACACCACAGAATCTTGAAGAGGTAACGAGGATTGCAGATATTTTCCTGATCACTCACAATCGGCATATGTCAAATGCTGTACAGTATCCTGAGAACTATGTTGGAGACGATGCTAAATCAACAATCTATGAAAAGTAGTTGCCATTGATCCATCCCCTGAGTAAGAAGGATCACTTTTATACCTGTAATCTTTTGGACGATGTCGCCAGATACTCAGAAGCTATTTCCCTGAAGATAATGTGAAGGAAGATAATGTGCCTGGAGACATAGTCTACTACCTGGATGTAGTGAAGGCTCCTGCTATGGATTCTGTTGAAGTGACCACAGCGGATATAGGAGATGACGAGTAATTGTAGGAGCTCAGTATTTGCAATCCAAGGAAATGGTAGAAGATGTGGAGTTTGTTTGGCATCTCACCCATGCGAGGAGCTGGGATCTTTAGTGCATGAGTATCAAAAATTATTTTAAATAGATTTTTCAGGGGACGATGACCTTGATCTATTTTCATGTTAATTTTGCGACAAGAGAGCCTGTTCAGTTGAAGCTGAGCACCTATCTCATCTCTCCTGACCCATTTACAGGTCATTAAAGGCAAATGTTCTGCCACCAGTGTTCGTGAGTTTCTTTATCAGTTACATACAAGAGATGTTGGAAATGGGGATTATTCGGTAGTCGAATTTTCCATACCCCTTACCAATGGTGATGGATGGGTCTTACAACGGGTGGGACAAACCATGTGTGTGTTGACTATTGGTTCACGAAAAAATATTTTTCACGAAAAAATAAGTGACCACTATATTCGTTATTGGTGTGTGTCTGTCTGTCTGTTAGGTAGTCGATCCAGTCGAAAAATTTTTTTTTGAGATTTTTTTTCTACCCTTATTATCAGTATTTGCGTCGATATGTTTGTCTGTCTGTCTGTTGGCTGCTCTTGGAGCACCCTTATTCTGGACATTTCCATCTGTCTCTCTGTCCGTGAAACTTTGGTCAAGCCTTAGGGCAAAAGCACTCAACCGATTCCAATGAAATTTGGTAGGTAGGACCAATATTTCTGGGAATCGTGTGCTTTCGCATCTGGGACCCCAGGCCCCAGTAACGGCATAGCAACGGCCCTTTAAAGTGGTCAAAAAATCGAAAAAAATCAAAAATAAATAAATTGAAAAATCAAAGCTTAGAGTTCTGTGCGCAATCTATCTAGCTCGCTTCATGCCAATTTGCAGCCCTAACAAGAAATATTTGAAGGAGGAGATATGTTTTGGGCGAGTACATGTCAAACATTTCAGAAACGGTTAATTGCGAATATCTCTAAGAGAAAGAGTCTGATTTTGATGAAACTTGGGTGAAATGTGTACAATGTGGCTAGCATGTACACAAAAATGAATGGTTGCTATGCACACCTCCGTTGCTTAGCAACAGCTAAAATACTTTTATCGCACATTGTACACTTAATGTGGACTGTACAAAAAAATCAACACCTCCGAAACTGGACCTCCGAGGGACCTGTTTTTTTGTGCCCAAGGAGAATGTCTTACAGCATCATATAAAAAAATATAAAATCTTCAGCGAAGAGATAAATGAAATTACCAGGGCTGCCATTTGTTAGAGTCTCTTTGGAAACATGCCTGAAATTTCACAAGGCGGGTTTCTGGGCGCAAGCTAAGAGGGCTGTGATAATCATCTTGATTGTGCTAAATTGATTGATAGCATGCACATGAATATCGGCTCGTCGCGTCGGCCAGCTTTCCATCAAGAGCGAGCAGCCATGTCACCTACCGGCTTGTGTGTTGGATAGTCGATACAGTAGAAAAAAACATTTTTTTTTCAAAAAATTTTCTTTGGGAAATTTGTGCTCCCCCTATTATCACTTTTTCCGTCGATGTGTTTGTATGTCTGTCTCTTTGTCCCTCTGCTCAGTCCAGTGCTCCGTTAATACAATGGCGATTTCGATGAAACTTGGATGGTAGGTTGAAACCATGACAAAGTTGTGTGCAAATGAGAACCGTTGCTATGGACCCATCCATTGTCCATAGCAATTGAAATATTTAAAAATCATAAAAAATTAATTTTTTCGAAAATCAAAATTGGGGCCACGAGCGACTGTGGGCAGTACATTCAGCCATATTGTCAAACATTTCTAGCCGGATCCTATGAAAATTGTCGGAGAAGACAGACTTTGAATGAACCCTGGTCGAAAACAATAAAAAAACGAAGTTCATTATATCTCAGAGACGATGAGTCAGGTATACATGAAACTGGTATGGTGGGTTCATGGTATGTCCGAGTTATTTGTGAGAGAGAACCGTGGCGATGGACCCCTCCATTGCCAAGCAACGGCCGAAAAACCTCAAAATGTGGGGGTATTTTAACGAAAAAACAATCTGCAGCATTAACCCTTGAAGCAAGAATCAAGAATTTTCTTGTGCTTTATCATCAGGTCATTCCCCATCGAATGGCCCCATCGCGTCAAGTTCCATTGGGTCGTCGACTACCCATGTCCGGCTTCCGGCTTGTTGGATAGTGGATTGAGTCAAAAAAACATTTTTCAAAAATTTTTATTTTCGAAATTTGTTCTTCCCTTATTAATTATCAGCATTAACGTCGATATGTTGGGTTGTCGATCCAGTCGAAAAAAAAAAAATTTCAAATTTTTTTTTTTAAATTTGTTCTACCCTTATTATCAGGTTTTCCGTCGATATGTTTGTTGGGTAGTTGATCCAGTGGGAAAAAAATAGTCGATACAGTCGAGAAAAAAAATTTTTTTTTGAAGTTTGTTCTTCCCTTATCAGTTTTTCCGTCGATATGATTGTTGGGTCGTCGATCCATTCGAAAAAAAAAAATTGAAATTTGTTCTGCCCTTTTTATCAGTTTTTCCGTCGAGATGTTGGGTTGTCGATCAAGTCAAAATTTTTTTTATTGATTGGTTCCACCCTTATCAGTATTTAAAATGGCAATTTCAGTTAATACAATGGCGATTTCAATGAAACTTGGTTGGTGGGTTCATACCATGACCTATTTGTGTGCAAATGAGAACAGTTGCTGTGGACCCATCCGTTGCCTAGAAACGGGACTTTGAATTTTTTTGAAATTTTTCGATTTCGATGAAACTTGGTTGGTAGTTTCAGACCATGACCTCGTTGTGTGCAAATGAGAACCTTTGCTGTGGACCCATCCATTGCCAAGAAACGGGACTTTGAAATTTTTCGATTTCGATGAAACTTGGTTGGTTGGTTCATACCATGACCGAGTTGTGTGCAAATGAGAACAGTTGCTATTGACCCATCCGTTGCCGAGAAACGGGACTTTGAATTTTTTTGAAATATTTGAAAAATCAAAAAAATCAATTTTTTCGAAAATCAAAATTGGGGCCATGAGCGACTGTGGGCAGTACATTCAGCCGTATTGTCAAACATTTCCAGCCGGATCCTATGAAAACTGTCGGAGAAGATAGACTTTGAATGAACCCTGGTCGAAAACAATAAAAAAAGGAAGTTCGTTGTATCTCAGAGACTATGAGTCAGATATACATGAAACTGGTATGGTGGGTTCATGGTATGTCCGAGTTATTTGTGAGAAAGAACTGTTGCTATTGACCCCTCCGTTGCCTAGCAACGGCTGAAAAACCTCTAAATGTGGGGGTATTTTAACGAAAAAACAATCTGCAGCATTAATCCTTGAAGCAAGAATCATGAATTTTCTTGTGCTTAATCCTCAGGTCATTCCCCATCGAATGGGCCCATCGCATCAGGTTCTATTGGGTAGTCGACTCCCCATGTCCGCCTACCGGATTGTTGGGTAGTCGATCGAGTCGAAAAAAAAACATTACAAAAAATTTTTTCAAAATTTCTTCTAACCTTATTAATTATCAGTATTGACGTCGATATGTTGAGTTGTTGATCCAGTCGACATTTTTTTTTTTAATTTTTTTGAAATTTGTGCTGCCCTTATTATCAGTTTTTCCATCGATATGTTTCTTGGGTAGTCGATCCAGTGGAAAAAAATAGTCGATCCAGTCGAGAAAAAATATTTTTGAAGATTTCTTTTGAAGTTTGTTCTTCCCTTATCAGTTTTTCCGTCGATATGTTTGGGTAGTCGATCCAGTTGAAAAAAAAAATTGAGATTTGTTCTACCCTTATTATCAGTATTTAAAATGGCAATTTCAGTTAATACAATGGCAATTTCGATGAAACTTGGTTGGTGGGTTCATACCATGACCGAGTTGTGTGCAAATGAGAACCATTGCTCTGGACCCATCCGTTGCCGAGCAATGGGACTTTGAACTTTTCGATTTCAATGAAACTTGGTTGGTCGGTTCATACCATGACCGAGTTGTCTGCAAATGAGAACCGTTGCTCTGGACCCATCCGTTGCCAGCAACGGGACTTTGAAATTTTTGAAAAATCATAAAAAAATTAATTTTTTCGAAAATCCAAAATCGGGCCACGAGCGACTGTGGGCAGTACAATCAGCCATATTGTCAAAAATTTCCAGCCGGATCCTATGAAAACTATCGGAGAAGATAGACTTTGAATGAACCCTGGTCGAAAACAATAAAAAAACGAAGTTCGTTTTATCTCAGAGACTATGAGTCAGATATACATGAAACTGGTATGGTAGATTCATGGTCTGTCCAAGTTATGTGTGAGAAAGAACCGTTGCTACGGACCACTCCGTTGCTTAGCAACGTCCGAAAAACCTCTAAATGTGGGGGTATTTTAACGAAGAAACAATCTGTAGCATTAACCCTTGAAGCCAGAATCATGAATTTTATTGTGCTTAATCCTCAGGTCATTCCCCATCGAACAGGCACATCGCATCAGGTTCTATTGCGTAGGCGACTACACATGTCTGCCTACCAGCTTGTCTGTTGGGTCATCGATCCAGTCGAAAAAATAAAATTCCAAAAATGTTTTTTTTGAGGTTTATTCTCCCCTAATTATCAGTATTTAAAATGGCGATTTCAGTTAATACATTGGCGATTTCGATGAAACTTTGTTGGTAGGTTCATACCATGACCTAGTTGTGTGCAAATGAGAACCCTTGCTATGGACACCACCGTTGCCTCGCAGCGGGACTTTGAAATTTTTGAAAAATCATAAAAAATCAATTTTTTCGAAAATGAAAAATCAGGCCACGAGCGACTGTGGGCAGTACATTCAGTCATATTGTCAAAAATTTCCAGCAGGATCCTATGAAAACTGTTGGAGAAGATAGACTTTGAATGAACCCTGGTCGAAAAAAATAAAAAAACGAAGTTCGTTATATCTCAGAGACTATGAGTCAGATATACATGAAACTGATATGGTAGGTTCATGGTATGTCCTAGTTATGTGTGAGAAAGAACCGATGCAATGGACCCCTCCGTTGCCTCGCAACGGCCGAAAAACCTCTAAATGTGGGGGTATTTTCACGAAAAACAATCTGCAGCATTAACCCTTGAAGCTCGAATCATGAATTTTCTTTTGCTTAATCCTCAGGTCATTCCCCATCGAATGGGCCCATCGCGTCAGGTTCTATTGGGTAGTCGACTACCCATGTCCGCCTACCGGATTGTTGGGTAGTCGATCGAGTCGAAAAAAAAAACATTACAAAAAAAAAATTCGAAATTTCTTCTAACCTTATTAATTATCAGTATTGACGTCGATATGTTGGGTTGTCGATCCAGTCGAAATTTTTTTTTTTTAATTTTTTTGAAATTTGTGCTGCCCTTATTATCAGTTTTTCCATCGATATGTTTCTTGGGTAGTCGATCCAGTGGAAAAAAAATAGTCGATCCAGTTGAGAAAAAAAATTTTTTTGAAAATTTTTTTTGAAGTTTGTTCTTCCCTTATCAGTTTTTCCGTCGATATGTTTGGGGAGTCGATCCAGTCGAAAAAAAAATTTTGAGATTTGTTCTAGCCTTATTATCAGTATTTAAAATGGCAATTTCAGTTAATACAATGGCAATTTCGATGAAACTTGGTTGGTGGGTTCATACCATGACCGAGTTGTGTGCAAATGAGAACCATTGCTCTGGACCCATCCATTGCCAAGCAACGGGACTTTGAACTTTTCGATTTCAATGAAACTTGGTTGGTCGGTTCATACCATGACCGAGTTGTCTGCAAATGAGAACCGTTGCTCTGGACCCATCCGTTGCCAGCAACGGGACTTTGAAATGTTTGAAAAATCATAAAAAAATTAATTTTTTCGAAAATCCAAAATCGGGCCACGAGCGACTGTGGGCAGTACAATCAGCCATATTGTCAAAAATTTCCAGCCGGATCCTATGAAAACTATCGGAGAAGATAGACTTTGAATGAACCCTGGTCGAAAACAATAAAAAAACGAAGTTCGTTTTATCTCAGAGACTATGAGTCAGATATACATGAAACTGGTATGGTAGATTCATGGTCTGTCCAAGTTATGTGTGAGAAAGAACCGTTGCTACGGACCACTCCGTTGCTTAGCAACGTCCGAAAAACCTCTAAATGTGGGGGTATTTTAACGAAGAAACAATCTGTAGCATTAACCCTTGAAGCCAGAATCATGAATTTTATTGTGCTTAATCCTCAGGTCATTCCCCATCGAACAGGCACATCGCATCAGGTTCTATTGCGTAGGCGACTACACATGTCTGCCTACCAGCTTGTCTGTTGGGTCATCGATCCAGTCGAAAAAATAAAATTCCAAAAATGTTTTTTTTGAGGTTTATTCTCCCTAATTATCAGTATTTAAAATGGCGATTTCAGTTAATACATTGGCGATTTCGATGAAACTTTGTTGGTAGGTTCATACCATGACCTAGTTGTGTGCAAATGAGAACCCTTGCTATGGACACCACCGTTGCCTCGCAGCGGGACTTTGAAATTTTTGAAAAATCATAAAAAATCAATTTTTTCGAAAATGAAAAATCAGGCCACGAGCGACTGTGGGCAGTACATTCAGTCATATTGTCAAAAATTTCCAGCAGGATCCTATGAAAACTGTTGGAGAAGATAGACTTTGAATGAACCCTGGTCGAAAAAAATTAAAAAACGAAGTTCGTTATATCTCAGAGACTATGAGTCAGATATACATGAAACTGATATGGTAGGTTCATGGTATGTCCTAGTTATGTGTGAGAAAGAACCGATGCAATGGACCCCTCCGTTGCCTCGCAACGGCCGAAAAACCTCTAAATGTGGGGGTATTTTCACGAAAAACAATCTGCAGCATTAACCCTTGAAGCTCGAATCATGAATTTTCTTTTGCTTAATCCTCAGGTCATTCCCCATCGAATGGGCCCATCGCGTCAGGTTCTATTGGGTAGTCGACTACCCATGTCCGCCTACCGGATTGTTGGGTAGTCGATCGAGTCGAAAAAAAAAACATTACAAAAAAAAAATTCGAAATTTCTTCTAACCTTATTAATTATCAGTATTGACGTCGATATGTTGGGTTGTCGATCCAGTCGAAATTTTTTTTTTTAAATTTTTTTGAAATTTGTGCTGCCCTTATTATCAGTTTTTCCATCGATATGTTTCTTGGGTAGTCGATCCAGTGGAAAAAAAATAGTCGATCCAGTTGAGAAAAAAAATTTTTTTGAAAAATTTTTTTGAAGTTTGTTCTTCCCTTATCAGTTTTTCCGTCGATATGTTTGGGGAGTCGATCCAGTCGAAAAAAATTTTTTGAGATTTGTTCTAGCCTTATTATCAGTATTTAAAATGGCAATTTCAGTTAATACAATGGCAATTTCGATGAAACTTGGTTGGTGGGTTCATACCATGACCGAGTTGTGTGCAAATGAGAACCATTGCTCTGGACCCATCCATTGCCAAGCAACGGGACTTTGAACTTTTCGATTTCAATGAAACTTGGTTGGTCGGTTCATACCATGACCGAGTTGTCTGCAAATGAGAACCGTTGCTCTGGACCCATCCGTTGCCAGCAACGGGACTTTGAAATGTTTGAAAAATCATAAAAAAATTAATTTTTTCGAAAATCCAAAATCGGGCCACGAGCGACTGTGGGCAGTACAATCAGCCATATTGTCAAAAATTTCCAGCCGGATCCTATGAAAACTATCGGAGAAGATAGACTTTGAATGAACCCTGGTCGAAAACAATAAAAAAACGAAGTTCGTTTTATCTCAGAGACTATGAGTCAGATATACATGAAACTGGTATGGTAGATTCATGGTCTGTCCAAGTTATGTGTGAGAAAGAACCGTTGCTACGGACCACTCCGTTGCTTAGCAACGTCCGAAAAACCTCTAAATGTGGGGGTATTTTAACGAAGAAACAATCTGTAGCATTAACCCTTGAAGCCAGAATCATGAATTTTATTGTGCTTAATCCTCAGGTCATTCCCCATCGAACAGGCACATCGCATCAGGTTCTATTGCGTAGGCGACTACACATGTCTGCCTACCAGCTTGTCTGTTGGGTCATCGATCCAGTCGAAAAAATAAAATTCCAAAAATGTTTTTTTTGAGGTTTATTCTCCGCTAATTATCAGTATTTAAAATGGCGATTTCAGTTAATACATTGGCGATTTCGATGAAACTTTGTTGGTAGGTTCATACCATGACCTAGTTGTGTGCAAATGAGAACCCTTGCTATGGACACCACCGTTGCCTCGCAGCGGGACTTTGAAATTTTTGAAAAATCATAAAAAATCAATTTTTTCGAAAATGAAAAATCAGGCCACGAGCGACTGTGGGCAGTACATTCAGTCATATTGTCAAAAATTTCCAGCAGGATCCTATGAAAACTGTTGGAGAAGATAGACTTTGAATGAACCCTGGTCGAAAAAAATAAAAAAACGAAGTTCGTTATATCTCAGAGACTATGAGTCAGATATACATGAAACTGATATGGTAGGTTCATGGTATGTCCTAGTTATGTGTGAGAAAGAACCGATGCAATGGACCCCTCCGTTGCCTCGCAACGGCCGAAAAACCTCTAAATGTGGGGGTATTTTCACGAAAAACAATCTGCAGCATTAACCCTTGAAGCTCGAATCATGAATTTTCTTTTGCTTAATCCTCAGGTCATTCCCCATCGAATGGGCCCATCGCGTCAGGTTCTATTGGGTAGTCGACTACCCATGTCCGCCTACCGGATTGTTGGGTAGTCGATCGAGTCGAAAAAAAAAACATTACAAAAAAAAAATTCGAAATTTCTTCTAACCTTATTAATTATCAGTATTGACGTCGATATGTTGGGTTGTCGATCCAGTCGAAATTTTTTTTTTTAAATTTTTTTGAAATTTGTGCTGCCCTTATTATCAGTTTTTCCATCGATATGTTTCTTGGGTAGTCGATCCAGTGGAAAAAAAATAGTCGATCCAGTTGAGAGAGAAACATTTTTTGGAAAGTTTTTTTGAAGTTTGTTCTTCCCTTATCAGTTTTTCCGTCGATATGTTTGGGGAGTCGATCCAGTCGAAAAAAATTTTTTGAGATTTGTTCTAGCCTTATTATCAGTATTTAAAATGGCAATTTCAGTTAATACAATGGCAATTTCGATGAAACTTGGTTGGTGGGTTCATACCATGACCGAGTTGTGTGCAAATGAGAACCATTGCTCTGGACCCATCCATTGCCAAGCAACGGGACTTTGAACTTTTCGATTTCAATGAAACTTGGTTGGTCGGTTCATACCATGACCGAGTTGTCTGCAAATGAGAACCGTTGCTCTGGACCCATCCGTTGCCAGCAACGGGACTTTGAAATGTTTGAAAAATCATAAAAAAATTAATTTTTTCGAAAATCCAAAATCGGGCCACGAGCGACTGTGGGCAGTACAATCAGCCATATTGTCAAAAATTTCCAGCCGGATCCTATGAAAACTGTCGGAGAAGATAGACTTTGAATGAACCCTGGTCGAAAACAATAAAAAAAACGAAGTTCGTTTTATCTCAGAGACTATGAGTCAGATATATATGAAACTGGTATGGTAGATTCATGGTCTGTCCAAGTTATGTGTGAGAAAGAACCGTTGCTACGGACCACTCCGTTGCCTAGCAACGGCCGAAAAACCTCTAAATGTGGGGGTATTTTAACGAAAAAACAATCTGTAGCATTAACCCTTGAAGCCAGAATCATGAATTTTATTGTTCTTCATCCTCAGGTCATTCCCCATCGAACAGGCACATCGCATCAGGTTCTATTGCGTAGGTGACTACACATGTCTTCCTACCAGCTTGTCTGTTGGGTCGTCGATCCAGTCGAAAAAATAAAATTCCAAAAATGTTTTTTTTGAGGTTTGTTCTCCCCTAATTATCAGTATTTAAAATGGCGATTTCAGTTAATACAATGGCGATTTCGATGAAACTTTGTTGGTAGGTTCATACCATGACCTAGTTGTGTGCAAATGAGAACCCTTGCTATGGACACCACCGTTGCCTCGCAGCGGGACTTTGAAATTTTTGAAAAATCATAAAAAATCAATTTTTTCGAAAATGAAAAATCAGGCCACGAGCGACTGTGGGCAGTACATTCAGTCATATTGTCAAAAATTTCCAGCCGGATCCTATGAAAACTGTTGGAGAAGATAGACTTTGAATGAACCCTGGTCGAAAAAAATAAAAAAACGAAGTTCGTTATATCTCAGAGACTATGAGTCAGATATACATGAAACTGATATGGTAGGTTCATGGTATGTCCTAGTTATGTGTGAATAAGAACCGATGCAATGGACCCCTCCGTTGCCTCGCAACGGCCGAAAAACCTCTAAATGTGGGGGTATTTTCACGAAAAACAATCTGCAGCATTAACCCTTGAAGCTCGAATCATGAATTTTCTTTTGCTTAATCCTCAGGTCATTCCCCATCGAACGGGCCCATCGAGTCAGGTTGTATTGGGTAGGCGACGACCCATGTTTTCCTACCAGCTTTCTGTTGGGTGGTCGATCTCGTCGGAAAAAAAAAATTCCAAAAATGTTTTTTTGAGATTTGTTCTCCCCTTATTTTCAGTATTTAAAATGGCGATTTCAGTTAATACAATGGCAATTTCGATGAAACTTGGTTGCTAGCTTCATACCATGACGTAGTTGTGTGCAAATGAGAACCGTTGCTATGGACACCACCGTTGCCGAGAAAACGGGACTTTGAAATTTTTTAAAAATCATAAAAAAAATTATTTTTTCGAAAATCAAAAATCGGGCAACCTGCGACTGTGGGCAGTACATTCAGCCATATTGTCAAAAATTTCCAGCTGGATCCTCTGAAAACTGTCGGAGAAGATAGACTTTGAATGAACCCTGGTCGAAAACAATAAAAAAACAAAGTTCGTTATATCTTAGAGACTATGACTCAGATATAAATGAAACTGGTATGGTGGGTTCATGGTATGTCCTAGTTATGTGTGAGAAAGAACCGTTGCTTTGGACCCCTCCGTTGCCCAGCAACGGCCGAGAAACCTCGAAATGTGGGGGTATTTTAACGAAAAAACAATCTGCAGCATTAACCTTTGAAGCTGGAATCATTAATTTTCTTGTGCTTAATCCTCAGGTCATTCCCCATCGAACGGTCCCATCGCGTCAGTTTCTATTGGGTAGTCGACTACCCATGTCCGCATGTCTGTCTGTCCTGAGCATAGCTCCGTGGGTTTTGATCCGATCCTGAT
Source organism: Eptatretus burgeri (assembly GCF_056783735.1). NCBI lineage: Eukaryota > Metazoa > Chordata > Myxini > Myxiniformes > Myxinidae > Eptatretus > Eptatretus burgeri. The sequence goes on from NC_140972.1 coordinate 5,581,686, forward strand.
AAAATTTTGGTGGGAGGTCTATATCAGGATCTGGTTGTGTTTTCCAGAGAATGGGCGTGGTGCGCCCATTATGGGCGGAGCCACGCCCAAAAAACGTGATTTTAGGGGGTAGCCGATTTCAATTTGCATCTTCTCCTCGGGGGTTTGTCGAAAACAGGGGTTTCGGTATTTGGTTAGCCCAATGGCACCTGCATAGCCCCACGGAGCTCGATTTTTCATTTTCGTCCCAAGGTCAAGGTCACAAGGTCAGGAACTTAGAAAATTGCGAATTTTGACATAAAAATCCATCTTCCCCGAGGGGGTTGTCAAATCTGGCAGGGGTTTTGGTATTTGGTTAGCCAAATGGCACCTGCATAGCCCCACAGAGCTCGATTTTTCATTTTCGTCCCAAGGTCAAGGTCTCAAGGTCACGAACTTAGAAAATTGCGAATTTTGACATAAAAATCCATCTTCTCCGAGGGCGTTTGTCAAATCTGGCAGGGGTTTCGGTATTTAGTTCGCCCAATGGCACCTGCATCGCCCCACGGAGCTCGATTTTTTTATTTTCGTCCCAAGGTCAAGGTCACAAGGTCACGAACTTAGCAAATTGCGAAATTTGACATAAAAATCCATCTTCTCTGAGGGGGTTTGTCGAATCTGGCAGGGGTTTTGGTATTTGGTTAGCCCAATGGCACCTGCATAGCCCCACGGAGCTCGATTTTTCATTTTCTTCCCAAGGTCAAGGTCACAAGGTCATGAACTTCGCAAATTGCGAATTTTGACATAAAAATCATACGACCGCCCAAACTTTGAGAGCGAGGATGACAATATTTTTTATGCATAATCTTGAGGTCATTCCCCACCCAAAGTCTTGAAACCATTTTGCTCTATCTCTAACACCTTGCCCGTGGCGCCCCCTTAAAGTTTGTTTTTACGCTGATTTCGTCAAGGTCTGCGAGGTCTGCGTCAAGATCTGAGGAGTGCGAAATGCCATATAGCCTATATGACGTTATATTGTTCCTGGAATGTTCCAGAGGAAGTTTTGCACCAAAGGTCATAATCCTTGACCTTTGACCTTTAAAGTTCACAAAGATCAAATTTTCAAAGTTGTGGGACTCGAACCGGGTTTTCGACCTTCTTCGACGAACTAACTCCAATAAGCTATAGCACGTATCCTGTTTCCTTATTTTAATGTCCACAACATTGTTTTGTGACCTTTAAAGGTTTTGCAAAGGTCAAATTTTGAATGTTGTTGAACGAAACCGGGTTTTCGACATTTTGCAGCTAATAACCTGGCACTTGTACCACATCATGTTGATCATTTTTATAACTTGGTCAAACATCATCACATTGTCTAATCCTTGACTTCTGAAATAATCTACATCATCAAATATCGCTCGTGAACCATCGTCGTCTTCAGACTTATCAGAAGCTTAAGATCATTGTATTTTACCAATGGTGACAGTCAGTGACTTCTTACAGAAGTTCAATGTGGATTTTACAGAGATTGACCTGAGTAAGGGTATTGTTAGATCCTGGTTCATGAGGAAGTCAGTGTAAGACAGAATTTGTGATGAGTTTTTCAAGTTAACGAGTTTTTGAACTTAAAGAGACGGCACTTAATGAGTTTTTGAAAATGCCATTTGGGATGATGTACTCACGAGCTGCGTTATTATGAGGCATGAGGAAGTTGTTCTTTCGAATGGAAAATGTAAATCGGTTTCTTGACGACATTCTGATCCATACTCACACTTGAAGTGAGCATGTTTCCACTCTTATAGTTAGATGGTCCAATGTGAGGAAGTTGCTGAGTTAAGCGCCTCGTAAACACTTTCGCCTGCATACGTACAACCATTTCTATTACCTAAAGAGGATCATTGCGCATCTTTCCTGTCCAGTTGTCAGCTTGGTGGTGTGTACATGAGCTATCACTGAGGGGATTTCAAATAAATTTGGCAAGAAATCTTCAGAAAATCATCCGTGACTGACGTATGATGACCCAGACTCTCAGGTGATGTCATTTTTTTTATAGCTACTTGGTGTGGTTAAAATTTGTGAAAAGTTCACAGCATACTAATGTATCTACTGGACACGATGCAAGAAAACGTTCTGAAAATGGAGATTTTTTGTTGCATTTTTGTGTTTTCAAATTTTGGTAAATTTATTACAGTATTTTATCAAAGTAACCAAACTTACCTGATCGGGATATTAGAATTTGTACCAGTTAATGTGATTTATTTAAAAGTTAAAACAATTGGAATGGCAAGTCATGTAACCGAGCAATGGCAAAAAATAATATCACATCCTCCATTTTCAGGAAATTTACTAAATTTGTGCTTTTCATAAAAGATGCAGAACAGAATAGAATATTTTCCATAAATGTGATAGATTGTGAGTGCACGTCACTCTAATGTATTCACGCATTCGTAATTATCATAGAAAAGCTATAAAACTTCATTTAACTGGCACACATGTAACATAATTATCGGTCAGTTTGCATCCAATGCACTCAAATGTAGAAAGTAGTAAATTTTTAACTCAAAGTATTGCTATTAACGAATTAAATAACTTACATTAAATATCTACACTAATAAGTGTGTGTGTGTGTGTGTGTGTGTGTGTGTGTGTGTGTGTGTGTGTGTGTGTGTGTGTGTGTGTGTGTGTGTGTGTGTGTGTCCTCTATAACTCCAAAACTATAAAACCTAGCAGCCTGAAACTTTGCATGTCAACTAAGAAAACTCCAAGGAAGTGCAAAAGTGAAAATTGGGTGTTTGAGTTAATTAATACACCCCTTTTGAAGATATAATTAACGGCCATATTTAATTACATTCCTCATCAGGCGATCCTCGACCATCTCAATCTCTGGGGTCTTAAGGCGTTGCCTGGGTAACCTCGCTGGGGTCTCAAGCCACCATGTCTTTTGGCCTGCTCAACCATGCCTCAACTTGGAACAGGCCAGAACGATTTCTTAACGAGTTTTTTTTCCACTTTCCACACTCATTATTGAATGCCTTTTCATCATGGCTACAAATTGTTGTATATATCACTTTTGTTAGTGCTATAGTTTTCAAATCAAATAGGAAATCAGAGCAAATCTGGTAAAAAAAAAAAACGGACGTTTACAAAAATTGTTATAACGTTTGCGTGGGGCCCGAACCAATGTGCCACGAAACGCGTGCACAGACGAGCAGGCAAGATGGCGGATAATCTGCAATGTTTATTTCACAGGAGATTGAACTTTGCGATGTCTCCAGGGTTGTTCTGCATTAAGCTGCAACTCTTTTGTGGAAAAAGTCATTATTTGAACGAATTCATTTTATTTCATTAACTGCTGTGTGTGTGGTGAAGACCGGCTTTGAATCAAAAGGGATCCTTTGTGATTTGCAGTGACAGCCTGGCCAACCATTCCTTATCAACCATTTTACTGAAGTGCTTGCATGAGTGCTTAAGCCACTTGCCAAACCATATTATTTGTTTGCCATATTAAAGTGTTTTCTAAATTACTGGGTCAAATTTTTTTTTCCACCCGTCATACACAGCTCTTTATAAAGATGAATGTTTGTGAACAGATGCCAGAAATGTCGATGTAAATGCAACGTCGTTTTTTGGTGGAAGCTACTCATGGTTTTTGGGTTGTTGCCGATATAAGCCAAGTGTGTGTGTGTGTGTGTGTGTGTGTGTGTGTGTGTGTGTGTGTGTGTGTGTGTGTATGTGTGTGTGTTGTTCCGAAAGCATAACTCTCTCTCTGTCCCATTCTTGCTCTACCCATCCCAATACAGTTCAGCACCCTCCTTTCACACCTCTCTCACTATCCCCTCCTCTCTCTGTCTTTGTCTCTGGACATATCCCGACAGTGATTATGTCTGGATGGTGTTTGTCTCCGGATGTGTCCAGGCAGGGTTTGTCTCCGGACCTGTCCGGGCGGTGTTTATGTTTGGATGGGAGTTTGTCTCCGGACATGCCCAGTGGTGTTTGTCGCCGGCCAGCTTGACTCCAGACATGTCCGGGTGGTGTTTATCTCTGGACGCTTCAGGGCGGTGCTCGTCTCCAGACACGTCCAGATGGTAATTAATACTCCACCGCATGTCTGCCTTCCTTTCTTCTCACCTCACACTGTCTTTCCTTCCCCCACCCCTTTTCTCTCCTCTCTCTCCCCCAACCCTCTCTCATTATTCCCCCCTCTTTTTTCTCCCTCCCCCCTTTAGTATTCCCATCAGTGAAGTGACGTGTGGTATTTGCTGGTATATTAATAAAGTTATAGTATTGCTATAAAGCTCCAATACTCAAAGTATTGTTAGATTTTGCATTTTTCGGTAAATTGGTAACATGATGGATGAATCCCGAGATCCAGGTGCCTCGGTGGAGCCAAAATGTTGGCGAACATCACAGGCCATAAATTAGAAGTTGTGCATTTTCTGTTAGGTATACAGCAGAAAACCCTTATCTGAAGGAGGAACATCATTTCCCCACTCCAGCCACCTGACTATTAGGAAATTACTCCACAAGATGCCTGTGACCTGCTTCACAGCCAGACCATCGAAGTGTCTTATCGGTATGGAGAATGCGAGCTTTGTGGATCACCAGATAGAATGTGGCTTGTTACACCTTCATGATGACAATGTGGAAAAGATCAGGGATGCACAACGGCTTGTGACAAAGGAAGAGATATGTGGTCTTTTGTGGGTTTGACCAGATACAACTGGAATTACATCCCTAATTATGCAGCCAAGCTGTTAATGGATAATTAAGCTGTCACGATTCCAATAATGGATAGAAGTGTCAACCAGTAAGGTAGTGTGCAGGGGATGATGAATTCCTTCAGATTACGACTGCCCGGCGCAAGCACCGTCCAGATTCTCAGTTGGGAACTGCCAACAAGCGGGACTTCGACCCTGCAATCACAGAACCTCAAGAACAGTTGATCCACAAAGTTGTCCAAAAATTACTGAAACTGGCAGGGCAAGGGGTGGGTTGAGGGGGGAAACAAAGTGGCAGAGATGAGGGAAAGAAGCAAGAGAGTGTCACAGATAGCAGTGTGTGTGTGTGTGTGTGTATGTGTGTGTGTGTGTGTGTGTGTGTGTGTGTGTGTGTGTATGTGTGTGTGTGTGTGTGCGCATGAGAGTAATATATATATATATATATATATATATATATATATATATATATATAAATATATATATATATATGATCAGTTGTGTCTCATACTTTGATTTGCTTTAAGAATTAATATAATACATCTTGTACCATAGATGTGGCTGTGACATTCAGCTTCATTAAAAACATCTGAACTCTTGTTAAATTCCTGGTGATGTAAAACAAAAATGGCCATTAAACTAACAGCTTGACATTTAATAAACCAAAAGATAAAATGCACAAAGTTCAGTAGAAGACGTTTTGCATCCATAGAAGAGAACAACGCTGCCATGTTCATTGCCTCAAGGTCATTTCAAAGGAAGGCCTCTGTACTCAAATCTCAAAATTGCTTTACTGCTGGATTAAATGTATTGAAGAGGATGGAGATTATGTTGAATAATACTGTTTGTTATTGTCAGCATGTCTGGTTATTAGGTTGGATGACACAACATTGAAAATTACTCTAATTTCGATAAGTACATGCATGCATATGTACATACATATGTGTACACAAACAAAATCTTGTCTAATGTCTATACTTGGTACATTTCTTCTTCTGGTTCATCTGCAGAAAAACCTATGGCTGTTTGATTATACTCTATCCTTTTTAAATGCAGGGCATCCAGCAAGAAAGCATCACATCCTATATTTAAAGTCTTTGGTACGACTCAGATGGGATTCGAACCACCAACCTCCCAGACTTATAACAGATGCTCTTCCATGACACCATTTAACATTATATTATTGGCATCAATCAGCAGATGCTACACCATGACATCATTTAACATTATATTATTGGCATCAATCTTTGGTAATTGTCTTAATTGAATATCTTTTTGTCTTTGTGCTGACAATGCATTCCATAACCAATCCATCACTTTTAGCAGAAATGCTGTAATTACTCCATTGTAGAAGAACTATTCTCACATATAACTTATTGAATATATACTGTGTGTATCACTCCTCCTTTTACAACTCACCATCACCAACAATGTGCATCATATTGTACACCACTCCTTCCCAATTCCATATCCAGGCGATACATGATGCCATTGCCGAGCACCGAAGGAAGGAAATATTCAGTTTTCACTCTGTTTGTTTGTTTTCTTGTTTTGTTTGTTTGTCCGGGTGATATCTCAGCCATCCTTCGATCGAGGAGGCTGAAATTTGGAGACAAAAGTGAAGATGTGCTTTGGCAAAAACAGTATTTTTTTGATTAATCAGTTAATTGATTAATTACTTAATCATTATGGATTTATTCATGACATTTATTTTCATTCTCATCCTGGCAATGTCTCAGGCACCTTTTGAGCGAGGAAGCTAATATTTGGAGTGTTTGTATTTTGTTATATTAATGGTGCAGTATTAATTTGTGATTAGAATGGTGTTGCTTGGAATGAAAATATAGAGGTTGAGTTTAAAGCAAAATCAGGAAATGATGTGAGATTTTCCACCCATGACATTCACGGATTTGGTATTTGCAGTTTCAGCATTGTGACATCATATAAATATTACCCACCTTACTTCTGTTGGGGTCAGCTGCAGTGGTTTTATGCCCAAGACTTCACAAACCGGCTGTCCAGCCCCCTCCCGTGCATAGCAAGGTTAGCTCATTGGTGTGAGCTAACACTGGAATAAAAGACCGGTTGCTTTGCTGACAGAAATACCAGTCTTTGCTGTGATGTCTAATAAATAGGGCAAGAAGAAAAAGGATTCCTGGGAGTGCATGGATAACCATCGTCACAAGTTGGCATTTGCAGTTTCGCCACGTGTGCCCACGTACCCATAAAATTTTTTTATTTTTTTATTTTTTCATCACAAACCTTCCTGGGAGTTCCCTGAATCCACAGCAGTTGGATTTATTGAAATCCATTAACCCGTTAATCCGTTCTCAAGTTATAACACGACAAACAAACAAACAGACAGACACGGACGGCTCCCTTTATAATATAGATTTGTGCAGTATCTGTGTTGTCACTGAACTACTCCCTCAAACTTTTGTGAAACCGTTCCAAATTTCCGGGCTGCACCGAGTTCTCCCGTATGTGGCTTAAGGGTATTTTTTTTGATATTTTCGGGGAATTTTTTTTTAAACTTAATTGTTGAACTTCAATTGTTTATAAAAATGTAATGTCACGAATATTAAAATATATTTGCAAAATAAATGTTTGAATCCTGCTTGGTGTAAATCAAGACAACATGGAACCTCACATACTTATCCTCAGTTACAACAAGCCTGCCTCAACAGTGACATGTGGTGAGGTGTTTTGAATTGCACAGTGGCAGTAGTTTTGAGGGACGTGTAGGTGAGCTGTTTTTAAGAATGTGGCGGTGATGTGGTGGTGTGTTTTTAAATAAATATATATATATATATATATATATATATGTATATATATATATATATATATATATATATATATATATATATATATATATATATATATATATATATATATATATATATATATATATATATATATATATATATATATATATGAAAAGCGCGGTGAAGCCGTGAATCAGTTTGGGAAGCTATGAAGACTATATGCCCATTAATCATGTCATGTTTAAATGTTAATTCCCAAGACCCTTGAGACCCCTTAGATCATTTAGACCTCTTAGACCTAAACACAATTCAGAGAGATTAGACAGCTTACACCCTTGACCATTGAGACCAATTGGACCTTCTTATATCACAAATAAATTTAAAATAAATATGATATCAAAAATATTGCAAACAAGAAAAAAACATCGTGTCGAGTACTTTACTTACAAAATCCACTCCTCTCCAAATGTTGCCATGGATACATCAAATTGTCAATTTTGTTCAGATTAAAATTGACAATATTAATCAAAGCTTCGGTCAATCGGATGAAAATTGATTATTTTTCAGATTGAAATTGATGATATTTAGATGTTTGCCCTTGAGTTAATCTTTGACATTCTGATCTCAAAAATAGTTTCCCAAAATCAGTGACACAATATGCAAATCCTGTTCAACTTTCAAGTCAATCAGATGAAAAAAGGAGATTTTAGAAGTTTGACCTCAAGATGATCTTTGACCTCAAAATCAATAGGCTTCTCAGTTGAGGTCAGTTATGGGAGCATGTGCCAGAGCAGAGCATCGCTGCATCCGCTTTCCGCCGGTACTCCAGAGGCCTCCGTCTGGCCATCCCCCAGGAAGATGCCTGGCCCATCCCCATCTCCTTGAGATGCTGATCAACCTGCTGCAACCACGAGGCATGTGGTCGGCCCATTGGCCTCCTCCACTCACGAGGCTACCTCACTGAGAGAATCTGGTGAACAGGATCAGTATCAGGAAAATGAGCCATGTGTCCATACAGCCACAGCTGACGCTCACAGACGATGCAGGTAACAAATCTCATTAGATTCTCTCTCAGCAACCGCTCATTGGACACAAAGTCTGACCAGCAATAGCCAAGGATTCTATGAAGAGACCTGGTATCAATGGAATTAAGTCTCCATTTCAGATCCCTGGTCAGAGTCCAAGTCTCACATCTGCAGAGCAAGACTGAAAGCACTGAGGACCTGAAGACTCAGACTTCCATCCTCCTGCACAGGTACTGACAGTGCCACACAATCCAGTGAATCCATGACTCCCCAAGCCCGACCCAGATGTCTATTGACCTCTGGCTCACAGTCAGCAGAGACATGAATATCAGTGCCAAGGCAAGTGAATCTCTCCATGACCTCAACATCCTCACCACAAACAGGTACAGACAAGATAGCAGCATCCAAGATGTCATTGGAAGCCTGGATCTTCGTTTTGTTCCAGGAAACCCGTCATCCCATTGGGTCTGCCTCCTCATTCAGTACCTCGAGGGCCCCCAAAAGGATATCCAGAGTCTCTGCAAAAATGACTGCATCATCTGTGAAATCAAGGTCGGAGATCTTGACATTCCCAAATGTTGCACCACAGCTTGTTCTCTTCGACATCTTCCCCAGAATCCAGTCCATATAAGCGCTGAAAAGTGTGGGGGCCAATACACACACTTGACGAAGTCCAGTAACAACTGGAAATGAGTCGGAGATGGAATCACCACATCTCCCAGCACTCACAGTAACAGTGTATAGTTCAGACATCAGATTGATCAGTTTTGGTAGAACCCGATGAAGACAAAGAAACCTCCAGAGGGCATCCCAATTCACTGAATCAAAAGCTTTGCAGAGATCAACATAGGCTGCAAGCAGCCCCTGCCAAAACTTTCATCTGTGTTCGGTGAGGACCTGAACAGCAAGGATATGGTCAAATGTTGGCCTCTTTGGTGTAAAGCCTGACTGCTCTGGGTGCTGGTGCTCAAGCAAATGGTGGTGAACCCCATCAATAATTATCTGAGCAAAGATCTTGCCCGGCACTGAGAGCAGCGTCACCCCTCGGTAGTTGTTGCAGTCCTGGCAATCACCCTTCCATTTCTAGAGAGGGACAACAAGGCCCCTCTTACAGTCAGTTGGGATGGTGCCTGTGTTCCAGGCAGAGCACAAGACTGCATGCAAAGACATGAGTGCAGAATTTCCACCAGCCTTGAGAAGTTCAGCATGGATGCCACAGTTCCCAGGAGCTTTACCCCGTTTCAACTGGTTCACCGCAGCCCGTGTTTCCACAAATGAAGGTGGATCATAGTTGATTGGAGGGTCAGCAATAGGGATAGTAACACACCTGACATCCAACTCAACAGCGGGTGAATCAGCCTGGTACAGCTATTCAAAGTAACCGGCCCAGCAGGCCTTCACTTCAGACTCCTCTGTCAAGAGCATACCACCCTTTGCTCTAACTGCAGTACACTGAGGGATGGGTTGGAGGAATGCAATGCGTGAATTTCCCTGTAAGCAGGGCGAGAATCACTTGAACACGGGTCAATGCTCTACCCTTCTCTACCCCTCATATGCTCTACATCTCACAGATTCCTCGCACATTCGCCTTCTTGTCTTCCTTTTGCGCAAGTACAGTTTTACACCTCAACTCCATGAAGAGCTCAGCTCTGCCATTAAGCCTGGCCCTGTGACCCTGGTCAATGTTATCCCGTGTCCCTTGAGAGACAAAATTCTTCTTCGCCCGATAGTGAGTTCTAAGACATCCATTGGCAACATCAAGGATGGTAGCTTTGAAGGCACTCCACAACTCTTCAGGATTTTACAAAACACCTAGACCCTTCAAAACCCCACAGCCTGTTCGCAAACTCATCAGCTACCCTCTAATCCTTGAGCTTGTCCATATCCAGCCTTGGCTTAGATGGTACCATTCTCCCAGATTTAAGCTGGAACTTCAGAGTTGCTCCCACAAGCCTGTGGTCGGTATTGAGGAACTCAGTACTCCGGTAGACCCTGTAGTTCTGGATCATCCTCCAGTGACTATCAACGAGCACATTGTAGCAGTCAGACTTTGGGGCTTCTGGTGCACCTCAAAAATTTACATGCAAGTGAATGGAGAAAAAGGCAAAAACTTATTAACTGACACCAAAATCCTCCCAATTTCCCTTGTTTTACCTCCTTTAGACCCCACTCTCAAAACTTTTCTTCCCCAAAGTCCCTCAAGATCTTCCTCCCTTTTCAGGGGTTCTGAGGCACTTACAAAAATTTACATGGCTCCATCAAATATTTGTTCATGGTCACTCGTCACCGGCAAGTATACCAGTAAAAAAGCGGCGGTTGCCCGTTAAACCGCCCCAACCCCCTATTTTGTTCTTACAATATATATATATATATATATATATATATATATATATATATATATATATATATATATATATATATATATATATATATATATATATATATATCCGTCAGGGAGGCTGTCAATCCCATTTTCTAAAATAAAGCTCTTTTCATCAATAGTCCCCATCACCTTCTTATTTACCTCCTCTGTATATAATTGATGTTTATAACTTCTTATTGTATTCATTTTTCTGTACTCTTCTTTCTTAAAGGCTAAACAGTTGAAATAATCTTCAAAATGTATTGTTTCTTTGATTACATTTTTTTTTATCCCCTTTAACTTTTTATCACTCTTTTCAATTTTATTATCAACATATTTATAGGCATAAGCCTTTGCTTTCAATCTCACAAACTTAGTCGTTATTTTTCCACCCAACTGATCTTTAAACTTTCCAATAACCTTTTTATTCTTTGTAGAGAATGGTTTGTTATCTGTTTTAGAATTGCTTGCATCATAAATACCTACATCTTGAGACATATCCTTATAAATATCTTCTGTATTGATTTTCAAAATAAAACTGTCTGTATCCAGATAAAGTAGATTCACCCCTTCCATACAGTATATTTCTTCTTTAGGTTGTTATAGAAGTCGTCAAACATTAACAAATTTGACAAGTCAAGAACTGATGTTCCAATGTAGATAGGTTTATCCATTTCAATACTTTCTTTGTTCAAATAAAAAACACAAAAGTTCTTTGAAAATACCTCTGCTCTTTGAAAACTTGGTTTATTAATTAATTTGGATGCTTGTTTCCAAGATGTAGCATGTCTTATGTTTTGTCTATTCCTAACACTAGCAGATACCCATCTACGACGGGTATGGGGGACAGGATGGATCACAATACTCGGTTACGGTAGTTTCTTTGGATGTTTTGCACCGTACTCAACAGCTCAGTTCATATTAGTGGCGTATTTGGGTGCCCATGGTGGCGTTTGAGACCGGTTGCTTTAGATTGTTGGCCTTGACACATCATGCCGGATGAGTAACAAGAACGATTTGACATATTCATTGTTTCTATATTTTCTCCATCAACAGATTAACAACATGGCAAGATAAAAGTCATAAATGCTGAGTTGAATAAACATCCTGAACTCATGGACTTAGTTAAGTAAAGCACGTCGTGTGGGACCCGGCCATTGGTTTGCTGCCGAATGCTGCTGATTGTGACGTCATCGATTCCTCTTTGAAAATTCTATCTATATTCGATTTTTTGAATCCGCTACCACCTGCGTAAATACATGGAACACATAATGTGAATATTTCGGAAGTATGAACAGAATGAATTCAGAGAAAAGTGTGTTAGAAGTTCCAGGCTTACACCCATTATATTATGATTATGATATTCGATTTTTTGAATCCGATATCACCTGTGTAAATACATGGAGCACATAATGTGAAGATTTTGGAAGTATGAACAGAATATGTTCAGAGAAAAGTGTGTTAGAAGGTCCAGGCTTACGCCCATGATATTATGATTGATTGACACAACAAAGGAAGTGTTGCAGCAACAATAGGGAATCGTGATTAAGATCATAAACATGTGAGAAGCGGTTCTGAATTCATTAACGGTATCATGAAAGAACAACTGTGCAAATTTAGGTGGTTGTTCTCCCTTATCATGGAGGAGTGACCCAAGGGTATGATACAATTTACCCTGGACTTCAAACGTGGGGTTGAAACCAGTATTGGTGGCCACATTGCAACCTAATGATGCCAGTGCTAGTACATTGTTGTATGCCCACAAATTGCCTATGAAGTGCTGCGAAGTCCAAATTGAACAAATTTCACTGGGTGGTTCCCTTGTGGATTCTAACCTCAGTTTTCCTCCCTGGCAGCATTTCCCTTCAAGTTCATCAGACCATCGATACGCCAAACAATGGGGACATGAGACGTCATACAGCGAACAACAATTATGGGGCGGAATGTTACACTTCGAAAACAGTTCGCACAGCAGGGTATTCATTATGAGGCATACTTGCTGTATCAAGAGCGGGCAACTGTGTGACACTTTGCAATGCTAGATGCCTCCGTTTCCTATCTTGCCGTGCACGATTGGACACCCCAACCATCGATGCTCTGCGGTTTGGGTGGCGGCATTTTTCAGACATCTGTCTCAGCATGTCACTATGGGGACAAAAGAAAAGTTGCATTTATAGTTTCATATTTTATTTTTTTACATGTTTGTTTTTATATATTTACAAAAGGTATCGGGGTGAAGATGAATTTTGGGTGCAAAAACGGTCGTTTTGCCAATGGGGTATAGATGTCGCTACGGTTGCCAGAAAATCACAGCGGATGTGAAACGAACTCTACAAAGGCCTTATTCATAGCTATTCTATCTATATTCGAATTTTTTGAATATGCTATCACCTGCGTAAATACATGGAACACATAATGTGAAGATTTCGGAAGTATGAACAGAATATGTTCGGAGGAAAGTGTGTTCGAAGTTTCAGGCTTACGCCCATTATATTATGATGATTTTCCATAGTCTTTTCAAATACAGCATTATACATTAATTTATAAAAGTTTTCTCAAAATCATTTGTTGCAAGTGTTCTCTTTTCTGTGTTAAAATCAGTTTACTTTTTTAACCAATGACTGCTTAAATTTCAAAATCCTATGAATTTTCTTTCCTCTTCACCCAGCAGATAAATATTGTCTTAAATTTCTCTGATGTAAAACATAATTTCCTTCATCATACAATGTGGTAAGCAGTTTCTCTGTTGGTTTGCCTTTTGTAAGAAATGATTGTTGATTCCTTCCAAGACACCTAACCACCAAGACATTCCTTCTTAGGACTTTCTTTATCAGGCATATATGGAAGGTCTTTATGTTTCTTATGGAGTTCTTCAGGATATTTTAAATTAACCTCAAAATAATATCCTACTTTAGCTTCATCTAATTCTTTTTGAGAGGCGACAACAATGTCTTGTAAAACTTTCATAATTTTCTCCTGAACCCATCTAAGATTTTCACAAGGAAAAGACTGAGACATAGCCCATCCATACAAATTGTTAGCATCATAATACATCAAGTAAGAATTATGTTTTTTAACATCATAGTTGGGAAGATATTTATTGTTAGCTTTAGCACATCTCTTTGAACAGACTTGTGATATTCCACCTCTTTTAGCTTTCTCTATCATCAAAAGCATGTCTATATCACCAATTAATTCCAATTGTTGTTTTGTCATTTTTAACATAGTACTCCAAGCCAATCCTGGGGCTGTGCAATACTGAGCAGGGTCTAATCTGGAGGAATTTTTATCATGACATACTGTTCGAAAAGTCTCAAATACATCAGCCAATAAAAGAACATCAGCTTTAAGATACAAATCGTGATATTCCCCAAGGTTCTTTATATTAAACTTCTTCCAAATATTTTGTGCTTGTGTGTAATCTTCATCAGTTATTTGGTTTTTATTCAGTTTTATTAAATTTTTATTAAAAATTCTTTATAGAAACTTTCCTTGGAGGGAAGTTCTGTTTCTTTAAACCTCTCAAATGAGTTCATGTAATCATAAGGATATATTCCCTTTTGTGATAGGAGATCAATCTCTTCTTGATTTGAGAAATGTGAATTTGGAGAATTGGAAAGTTTTTAATATTCGATACCAAGACAGATTAATGGATTAGACATCAACTTGAATGTGTCAAGAAATCTGATATTAGTTATGGGAGATGTAGGGATTGTTTTTGTGAATGAGATGTAATTCTGGTTCATGTTAGGGATGGCTGAAATGTCTCCATTGGTTTTACTCAATTCATTTATAAAAAGATGTGTTATAGTGAGCATTGTTGTGAAGAAATACTGGAATGAAAGAGGGAAGTTTAAAATTGAGATTACAACTCTGATGAGCTGGACCTCAATATTTACCAGTGAGATGACAATGGCCTCTTACCTTTAGACTTTCACTAATTTTCTCCTCACAAATATGACTGACAGCCTGTGGTTGCCTAAATTTCCTTTTCTCCTCTTTTGTTAAGGACATTGGTTTACAGGTTTTTTGCATTACCTGAGATAATTGAATAGTCTTTTTCCAGTCATTTCACAAACTTCTCTGAGGCATGTTCTCCTCTGTAAAATTTTAAATTCTTGTATTCATCACCAACAGAAGATTTGATGTAATAACAGAAACCACGAGGAGTATGTTTTGATATTTATTTGTGAATGATGGATTTGGATTTGGAGAAACAGTGTCTATCATTTCGAGGAGACTTTCAAAATCAGCGTTGATCACAAACGCATGTTTTATAGATTTGTAAAAATCTTGGTATGATATGTTTGAACCTGCTTTTGGAAAATTGATTATGGCTGATTTATGATTACTACAATATTTCAAATGTTGATTGAATCGTTGTTTTGTATGAAAGGAGTTGAGACATCTCTTACAAGGATATGTTTAACATTTTCTCTTGTATAGTTGTGATTTGGTTAATCTTGATACATTTTTGATGTCAACATATTGCGATTTTTCCTTTGAAGTAAAGTAGAGAAGGTCAATGTGTGTTTCATCATTTTTATAGTTGTTTGAAATTTTTAATATCTGAACTTTGTATGTATCCGTTAATCCATATACATTAACAGATAGATTATTTATTTTCTCAAATTTAGGAATATCTCTCAGCATCATTGGAAACTTTAAATCTTTAACATTTAATGTATTCCCATATTTCTTATAATGAGTTACTCCTTTTTTGAGGATGTAGGTTGAGGATCTTGTATTCAATTTTAAGATCTTTTTGGAGGATCTTATAATATTCCTTTTTGGAGGATGTAGGTGAGCAAGAACGGACCATAGAAAGCATTTATTGTCATTGTTTTGAATATTACCAACTGCCCTTTTAAGTTTTATCTCTTTTGGTAAATCAATGCACGAGGAAGCCTTGAGAAGATCTGATTTTAGTATGTGTGTATCCAAAAAGATTATTTTTTCAATAATGAATCCACTACTGTCCACGTTGTCATCATTTTGTTCATATCTCAGAAGTTCATCATATACATCACAATCTAAGAAATCTTGAAGTTATGTGATAAAGTTAGGGTTTGTTCTCATGTAGGGAGTTTCTTCACCACCTTCTCTTGTCGTTTTTATTTTTATTCCGAGATAAAACATAAAAGCATTGATTTGGCTCAATGTAATTTTAATTGGAATTTCAGTTTTTGGTTTAACCAGAAGAATTGTCTCAATGATTGATGTTGATGTTGGTTCTTTGAAGCAAAATAATATTATTTTTGTATGTCCTTTAAATGCTTCATCAATATTTTTAATAGAGTATCCAAGTATCGCCTCTTCATTCTTCTTGTGTTTTTGTGTTTGAAGGTGTCCATTATAATTTTTTAAAAGAACATAAATATTACATGTATCACAATGCATATATTTTAAAGATATTCCTTCAACAGATCTTTTATGTTTTTGTGTTTGAAGGTGTCTATTGTAATTGTTTTTTTTAAAGAATATTAATATTACAGAAATCACAATGAGTTGTATTCACCATATCTATACAGTAAAACTTTGCTTAAAATAAAAATCAATTCTTGGCACAGGTCCAAGTTAGTTAGTCTTTTTGAAGGAGACTGTTTAAGTATTAGAACCTTATTTTTCAATTTTTTTCATCATCTTTGTCTTTTGCAATTCCTGTGAATAAAATGAAATTTTCTTGATGAAAATGTTGTGGTAATTTATAGGTGAAACCACCAACCTTTTAACTTAATAAATACAATGTATCAAGACACAAAAGACAAGTTTCACTCAATCTCTGCATTTGTAAAATATATTGAGAAATATGTCGAGGATGTAAAATTGAATAAAGTTAATATAACAAAACTATTGCATAAAAACAATTATGGTTAATAATATGAGTTCTTCAATTTCCTTCAGTGGAAGGGCTTTGAGTATATCTGGAAGAACATCAATTAAAGTAGCTCAAACAAAAGTTTCTCTCCTTCTGGCAAAATATACAAAACTAGAAAAAGCAATGAAATAAGAAAAAGTATCAAAAAAGAAAACCCTGATGGATGAGGTTTTTGAAAGAAAAGAAAAGACCATGATGAATAAGCAAGGAGAAATTTGCATTTTTTTAACAACCCAAAATATGTCAATCTTGATGAAATAAAGGATGTTAATATATCAGGTGAAATGACATTTCGTTCAGTAGTAGTTGAGGACCATTTTAAGACTACCTTTAATATAAAAAAATGTCATAGTTGAATCTGTCAATGAAAAAAGTACATTGATATGGATAGTAATTTTTTAATACTAGTTAAATATGAGTCATTAGTGAAGTGAAGATTTTGAAGACTATGATAGTATCAATAGGGTGAATATACTGATTCTGGCTCACTTTTCCCCATGTAAGTGAATGGGGGATTTTCAGCGATTCATATTTTTTTCCCCTCAAAAATAAACCCCCTTTTTATCCCAAGGTATATTTATTTGTCTCCCCTTTTAACCTCGGGGCACTCTTTTCAAATAACCAATGTAATAAAATAAAGATTTGTTCAAGTAGTAAAGTAGTAATGTGATTTGTTAAAGGTGATTCTAAAGAAATACCTGCAACATGTAAGCCTAAGGGCACTCTTTTTCAAATAACCAATGCATATTGTTTAGCTCACTCATTGAACCTATAAAGATTTGTTCATTCTTAAATTCCTTCAATAGTTTAACTTTCTTTGCACAATAATCCCCATCTAAAATATTTTAAAAGAAAACATTTGAATCTTTATATTTTTCAAGATATCCTTTCGTGTCATTATGAAATGATAAACTTCTCTTAATGCTCTCGTCTGACGACCTCCTGAGCCACATATCATTTTGAGATTATAGTAAATTGTTTTTCCATTGTTCAATTGATAATAACCATCAAAGTTTTCAGTCCATTCAAGGATATTAATTTTTTTCTTTACATCCTCTAACTTACTAGTTTTTAAATTGATTCGCTTATTTGTTTTAGTTACCTTTGTTTTAGTTATTTTTTTCAATAAGACTTATTTGATATTTTTCACATTCATTATGTTTTCCATTTATATACCAAGACTGAGATTTTCTCCACTCTTTAGTTTGATTAATACTTGGTTTGACCATGTATATATTGTGAAAAAAATGCGACGGTAGCCCTTAAAAACCCGAACCCATCTTCCCATCGTTAAAACACAATCTTCCATACACTCTATCATACAATATCCATATGGAACACAATCTATTCCATTATCTAAAATAAATCTCTTATCATCAAAGGCTCCTAATGCCTTTTTATTTATTTCTTCACTATATATTTTATGTTTATAACTTCTTATTGTATTCATTTTCCTATATTCTTCTTTCTTATTCATTAAACAATTATAATAATTTCTAAAAGTTATTGATTTCTTTATTACATATTTCTTTATTCCCTTTAACCTCTTATCAATCTGATCACCATACTTATAAGCATATGCCTTTGCTTTCAATCCAATAAACTCACTCATTACTTTTCTACCCAACTCATCCTTAAACTCACCAATAACCTTTTCATTCTTTTTTGAAAATAACTCACTCTTCTTACTAAAACTACTTGTATCATATACTCCAATATTTGTCTTCATATCTTTAAAAACATCATTAGTTTTATATCAAGGATAAAACTATCAGTGTCCATATACAACAATGAAACATTATCACCACACTCTTAAAGCCATTATACAAATAATCATACATCAATATCTTTGATAAATCAAGAACTCCTGTTCCAATATAAATTGGTTTATCTATGACAATACTTTCCTTTTACATATGAACAGCAGAAAAGTTATCTGAAAAAAACCTCTTCTCTCTTAAAACTTGGTTTATTTATCAATCCAGAAGCTTCTTTCCAAGATGTTGCAAATCTAATGTTTTGCCTGTTTCTCACATTCTCCATTGTCTTTCCAAGGACAGCATTATTCATCAATTTATAGAATTCCCCTTCAAATTTTACTTTTGTATATGTTTTCATATCTGTATTGAATTTAATATACTTTTTTATTCAAGGACTTTGTTTAAATTTTAAAACTCCATGAATTTTAGCGACTCTCAATCCTTCTCTCAAAAACTGTTTCAAGCTTCTCTGATGCAAAACATATCCCTCTTTATCATAGAATGTTGTTAATAACTTTTCTGTTCATTTGCCTTAAATATTAAAACTTTTATGATCATCACTTAACCATTCTTTCTTTGGGGTTTCTTTCTCACATGCAAAAGGAAGGTCTTTATGCTTATGATGAAGATCACTCGGGTACCTCAAATCAACTTCAAAATAATAACCTTCTTCTTCCTCATTCAATTCCTCTTGAGAAGAAATAACAATATTCATCAAAGCCTTTTCATAATCAATTTCTTCCACCCACTCTAATTTACCACAAGTCTGAAGATGGCGATGGTTCACAAGCGGTATTTGACGATGTAGATTGTTTCAGAAGTCAAGGATGAGACAATGTGATAATGTTTGACCAAGTTATAAAAATGATCAACATGATGTGGTACGAGTGACAGGTTATTAGCTGAAAAATGTTGAAAACCCGGTTTCATTCAACAACTTAAAAAAAATTGACCTTTGCATAACCTTTAAAGGTCCCAAAACAATGTTGTGGACATTAAAATAAGGAAACAGGATACGTGCTATAGCTTAATGGAGTTAGTTCGTCGAAGAAGGTCGAAAACCCGGTTCGATTCCCACAACTTTGAAAATTTGACCTTTCTGAACTTTAAAGGTCAAAGGTCAAGGATTATGATCTTTGGTGCAAAAATTCCTCTGGAACATTCCAGGAACAATATAACGTCATATTGGCTATATGGCATTTCGCACTCCTCAGATTATCCATACTTTGATGAAATCAGCGTAAAAGCAAACTTGAAGGAGGCGCCACATGCAAGGTGTTCGAGATAGAGAATAATGGTTTCAAGACTTAAGGTGGGGAATGACCTCAAGATTATGCATAAAAAATATTGTCATCCCAGCTCTCAAAGTTTGGGTGGTGGTCTGATTTTTATGTCAAAATTCTAAATTTTTAAAGTTCATGACCTTGTGACCTTCACCTTGGGACTAAAATGAAAAATCGAGCTCTGTGGGGCTATGCAGGTGCCATTGGGCTAACTAAATACTGAAACCCCTGCCAGGTTCGACAACCCCTCGGAGAAGATGGACTTTTATGTCAAAATCGCAATTTTCTAAGTTTGTGACCTCGACCTTGGGACGAAAATGAAAATTCAAGCTCCGTGGGGCTATGCAGGTACCATTGGGCTAACCAAATACTGAAACCCTGCCAGATTCGACAAACCCCCGAGGAGAAGATGCAAATTGAAATCGGCTACCCCCTAAAAACACAATTCGCAATTTTCTAAGTTCGTGACCTTGTGGCCTTGACCTTGGGACAAAAATGAAAAATTGAGCTCTGTGGGGCTATGCAGGTGCCATTGGGCTAACCAAATACCAAAACCTCTGCCAGATTCGACAAACCCCTCAGAGAAGAATTTTTTACGTCAAAATTCACAATTTTCTAAGTTCGTGACCTTGTGGCCTTGACCTTGGGACGAAAATGAAAAATCGAGCTCCGTGGGGCTATGCAGGTGCTATTGGGCTAACCAAATACCGAAACCCCTGTCAGATTCGACAAAATCCCGAGGAGAAGATGCAAATTGAAATCGGCTACCCCCTAAAAACACGTTTCTTGGGTGTGGCTCCGCACATAATGGGTGGATCACGCCCATTTTCAGAAAACACAACAAGATCATGATATAAACCTCCGACCAAAATTTCATCAGGATCGGATCACAACCCACGGAGCTATGCTTGGGACAGACAGGCAGACAGACAGACAGACAGACAGACACACAACAATAACGAATATAGTGGTCACTAATATTTTTCGTGAACCAATTATATTTGTCGTGAAAATTTTTTTCGTGAATCAATAAGGCAGAGATTGAGACATTGCCCATCCATACAAATTATAAGCATCAAAATACATCAAATAATTACTTTCTTTTTCACTATCATAATTTGGAAGATATTTATTATTTGCTTTAGCATATCTTTTTGAACATACTTGTGATATTCCACCTCTCTTAGACTTCTCAATCATCAAAAGCATCTGTAGATCACTGATTAAATCCATATATTGTTTTGTCATTTTCAACATTGCACTCCAAGCAAAACCAGGAGCTGTGAAATAGTGGGCAGGATCTAATCCATAACAATTTTTTTATTATGACAGAGTGATCTAAAAGCTTGAAACACATCGGCTAACAATAAAACATCTGTTTCCAGATACAAATCATGATATTCTCCAAGGTTCTTTATCTTAAATAATTTCCAAATTTATTGGGCGTGTTTATATTCCTGATCACTTATCTCTTCTTAATAAAGGTTATTGTAGAAACTTTATTTTGAAGGAAGTTGTGTTTCTTTAAATCTCATAAATGAATCCATATAATCATGATAAATTCCCTAACTTGTAAGAAATTTCTCTTTACTTTGAATTTCATTCCTTGTTTGAATTTCCTCCCAAGTTGGAATTCCCTCTTTAATAAGAATTTCATCTTTAATCAGAATTTCCTCTTCAGTTAGCATTTCATTCATTGTTTGAATTTTCTTTATAATTAGAATTTCATCTTCAGTTCGAATTTCTTCGTTAATTTCCTCATTAATTAGAATTTCCTCTTTACTTTGAATTCTCTATTTAATCTGAATTTCCTCTTCAGTTAGAATTTCCTCTTTTGGAAAGAATTAATTAAGATTTGGAAAACACCCCGTGGAGCTTAGATTTGAAGCTCGGTAGGCTCGTAGTGTTCCCATAAACTTGTAAGAATCTAGAAACCTAATACGAGTTAAAGGTTTTGTGAATAACATTTTTGGAAATGAAATATACTTTTGACTTGTGTTTGTTATGGCAGAAATATTCCCTGGTGTTTTTGAAAGTTCATTTATAAATAGATGTGTATCATCGTTGGTGCTGTTGTGAAGAAAGACTGGGATAAGAGAAGAGAATTTATAATTAAGATTACAACAGGAATGAGCGGGACCTCTATATTTACCAGTGAGATGACAATGATCCCTAACTTTAGACTCCTCAATTTCCTCCTCACAAATATGACAGGTATTGTTCTTTCAAAATTCTAATTTTTCTTATTCGGTTAATTTCATCGGTCATTTGTTTCTTTCATTAATTTAGTTAGTCTTATGCAATCCTTTTCTAATCGTTTTACAAACTCTTGTGAAGCTTTTTTCTACTATAATGTTCAAGTTTGTTATACTTTTCTCCAACAGATGATTTGATAGAATAACAGAAACCACAAGGAATATGTTTTTGATATTTATTTGTATATGATTCTTTTGGATTAGGAGAAGCAGTATTTATCTTTTTTGGGATACATTCAAAATCAGCGTATATCACAAATGGGTGCATGATAGATTTATGATAATCTTCAAAAGAAATCTTTTCACCAGGTTTAGGCATTGTAATTACAGCTGATTTATGATTACTACAATATTTTGAATGTTGTTCTAATCGTTCTTTCATATGAAATGAATTAAGACATCGCTTACAAGGATATATTTTGTTTGCTGTTCTGAATACCTGAGAAGAGATTAATCTTGATAAATTATTGACGTATGTATAATGTGAATCCTTTGCAACACTAAAATATAAAAGATCAATGTGTGTTTCTTCATTTTTATAGTTGTTTGAAATTTTTAATATTTGAACTTTGTTTGTATCCGTTAATCCATATACATTAATAGAAAGATTATTCTTTTTCTCAAATTTAGGAATATCTGTTCGTGGCATTGGGAATTTAAAATCTTTAATGTCCAAGGTATTCTCATATGTCATATATTGTTTTACTCTTTCTGAATTACAATTTGGTGGATGTAAGTGAGCAAGAACAGACCAGAAAAAACATTTATTATCATTGTTCTTAATATTAACAACTGCCTTCTTTAGTTTTATTTCTTTTGGTAATTCAATATAAGAAGAAGCTTTAAGAGGGTTTGATTTTAGAATGTGTATATCTAAAAAGATGACTTTTAAAATAATAAATCCACTTCCTACCACTGTATTATCAACATCATCCTCTTGTCTTGATAGTTCTTCATAAACCCCACTATTCAAAAAATCTTGAAATGATGTTATAAAATGAAGATCTGTTCTCATATAATGAGTTTGTTCTTCATCTTGTCTTTTCATATTCATTTTCACTCCCATATTAAACTTTAAAGTTTTCATTTCTTTTAATGTCTTTTAATAACTTTTTCAACATCAGGTTTCACCATTTCAATTGATTCAGCTATTGATGATGGACCAGGCTCTCCAAATTGAAAAAGCCTTATTTTTATGTGCCCTTTAAATGCCCCATCAGTGTTTTCAATATAATAGTCTCCCTTTACTTTAAACTCATTTTTCTTGTGTTTTTGTGATTGAAGGTGATTCTTATAACTACTCTTCAAAACATCCTATGAGCAGATATCACAGTTTTCTTTCCAACTCAAGAGGAGATATTTGATGAAATAGATTAAATGTGTGTTTGTTGGTTCAAAGGTGTTTTTTATAATATTTATATTCGTGATTACAAACATGACAGTATGTTGTATTCACCATATTTATATAATAAAACTTTGCTTAAACTAAAATTTTCTTGATGAAAATTTCGTTTAATTTATAGGTGAATCTGTGCTTAAAACCATTTTATCCTCCAAATTTTTTCACTTTATGAATACAATGTTTCAAGACACAAAAGATAAGTTTCAATGAATCCCTTCATTTGTTAAAGATACTGAGAAATATGTCAAGGATATAAAATTGAACAAAGATAAATATAACAACTATTGGATAAAAACAATTATGGTGGATAAGATGAGTTCTTCAATTTCCTTCAGTGGAAGGGCTTTTAGTATACCTGGAAGAACATCAATTAAAGTATCTCCAACAAAAGTTTCTCCTCTCTTCCTGGGAATATATTCAAAACTAGAAAAAGCAATGAAACAAGAAAAAGTATTAAAAAATAAAAACCTTATGGATGAAGCTTTTGAAAGAAAATACAAGACCATCTGTAATATGCAAGGAGAAATTTGTATTTTTTTTTTACCAACCCGAAAGATGTAAATCCTGATGAAATAAAGGATGTTAATGTATCAGCTGAAATGACATTTCGTTCAATGGTAGTTAAGGATCATATTAAAATTACCTTAAATATAAAAAATGTTGTAGTTGAATCTGGTAATGAAAAAAAAGAATATAGATATCAATGGTAATATTGTTTCTACTAATTAAATATGAGTCAATATTCAACTGAAGATTTTGAATAACATGAGAGTGATTATGATAGTTTTATAGATGATTCTGAAGATGAACTTTAGTTTAAGTAAAGTTTTACTTTATAAATATGCAAGACTTCCCTGATTCTTCATGTGACAAATTTGAGAATTGTCCTGCGTGTTATAGAGTGGGATTAAACACAGAGTGAAAAGTCTATAAACGATGTATATTCTGTGATTATCATCTAATTAATGATAATGAAAAATATAAAAAGGAAAATAATTCTTTTAGATTTGCACCAAAAAAGAATTACTTTACAAGATTGATGAGAGAAATGAATGTAAGGTATGAGGGTGATAACACACCTTTCCTTACAAGGGAAGAAACTGAACGTATTCGAGAAATGTTCAAAGGATTTATATATTATTCACAATTGTCATTTTCAGGGAAATATCAACACAAGATATTGAATAAATAAAATAATGGATTATCTTGAAATTAAACCCAAATTTAGGATAAAATATAGAGTTTCTAAAAAAAGGCCAATAATAAATTAAATAACCTGTTTTCCAAATATATAAATGAATGATTTTTTTGCCCATTTGGGAAAATAAGATAAAATTTAACAACCATAAAAATCTCCCAAATTCATTTAGATGTCTCATAGTTGGTTCAAGCGGATGTGGAAAAACCTGCTTACTTTTGAAGATGCTCCTGACTCCCAACTTTTTAGATTATGATAATTTAATAATTTTCACAAAGTCGAGTTTTCAACCAGAGAATCAACTTCTCTCACAAGATTCTAATGCTGGTCTTCAAAAAGAAGATATAATCGGTTTATTTAAACTTCAAAAAAACCTAAATGATTATAACATTGAAGATATAATACAACTATTTTGTGATACACAGAGATGTAAAAAGAAATCAAAACCAATAACTTGTATTCTTAGTGATAATACGGATGATATACCGTCTCCCCAAGATTTGGATAAATCAAAAAAGAACCTCGTTATATTTGATGATTGTGTTAATGAGAGAAATCAAACGGTAATGGATAGCTGCTACACAAGAGGGAGACATTCTTCTTGTAGTTGTATTTATCTTAGTCAATCGTACTTTCAACTTCCTCGTTGTTCCATCAGAAACAATGCTCATACTTGTATTTTATTGAAGTTAAATTCAATAGATATAAATAATTTTTGGAGAGATACTTGTTCTACATTATGTAGTAAAAAGGAATTTGGGGATTAGAAGAAGCACACGACTGAAAAATATAAATATATTGTTGTGAAACAAGATGGGATATTAAATGATATTTTCCAATAAATAAATGGATGCGAAAGAAAGAGCAAGAAGATTTAAGGAACATCATGAGTTGGTTTCAAAAGTCGTAAAACAACAGGAAGACATAAAGAAGAAACACAGACATAAACTAATGGGTGAAGAAGCATTTGAAAGAAAACAAGAGAAATTTTTTAAACCACTTTTAAAAACTTCCAAAGAAAAATTGTACATGTTTCCACAGTTCCCACAATAGAATATACTCCTAAAAAACTTCAAATGATAAAAGATTTAAGTCAAATGACGGAGGAAGAATTTGAGCATACAGGAGAATTATAATATGATGATGAGGGATTATTTCAACAACTGGAAGAGAAAAATCAACCCCCTGATTACATTGTGAATGCTCTTCAAAACAATGAAAATTCAGCGGAATCAAAAACCAAAGCAGGACTCATTCCAACAGAACAACCAGCAACATTTAATCTTGTTCAAGAAAAGGTATTTATATTGAATGATGAATTAAGGTTCTTGAGTTCTGCTCAACCCACTGTTAAATTAACCCCCAGATTAATGTTTCTTCTCACAAAAGATGGAAGACAAGCTTCAACTGTGAGGGGTGACTCAAAGTGTTTTGATAAACCATTGGATATGAAAAATAATGATGATAGAGTATATATTGATCTGCTGAACTCTGTTAATTATAGGGTTAGTCTTTCTGGTAAACGTAGCAAGAATGAGAAGGAGAAACACATTATTCAGGCTTTAAGTATCCTTGGTTCAGGTGTTAGTTTTCTTCCAAATGATCCATCACAATTAGTTAATAGACTTTTATTGTTGTTAGGTAGTAAGAAGGCTGGAAATAACAATTGTTTTAATGAAGCATCAGCCATTTCAGACCAGTTGATGAACATGAAAATAATTAATAAATATCAATATAAAGACATTTTATCTCACATTAAATATCATGACAAGCACAATCCTTTGTTTTAATTTCACAACAAGCAACCACACATCTTCATTCCCATACCCACCACAACTTGACCCAACAAAAGTATATGAGGCATCTTTATTTTCCATGGAAACTTATAATAACTTATTTAATATAACTGAGAAAAATGATAAGTTTAGTTATAATCCGGGAAGTGGATACAAAACGATAACAGTTTCACCCGGAGTACATGAGATTTCTCAAATATCTTCCGAAATTGCTCGTCTTATGAAAGAACAGGGTGATGAACCAAAAATATTGTTATATATATATTCAAAAACATAATTCAAAATCAACGATTAAACTTAAAAATAACTACAAAGTTAATTTCACAATTGATAATAATTCATTTAGATTGTTATTGGGTTTTTCCTCAAAAAAGATTGAAACAAATAGGACGTTTTTCAGTGAAAATGTCATTCAAATATCCTCAGGAATAAATTCAGTATTAATTCACTGTGATTTGATTTATGGAGCTTATAATGCTGGAATAAAAAGAAATACAACATTTTCATTCAGCGCATACTCAACCCCAATTGGTTATAAATTCAATATGGATCCCAAAAATTTGGTTTATCTCCCTGTGTCAGGAAAAACCATACGCAGAGTAAATTTGATTATAACCGACCAAGATAATCATATGATTTATTTTAATGGAGAAGTTATATCCATCAGAATTCACCGACGGGAAGTTTTCCAATAAATAAATATGATGGTTATTGTGAGGAAACACGAGTTGAGAAAATATAAAATAATTACAGGGGATGGGATGTTCCTTTCCCCATACTACAACAGTGAAGGTATGTATCTTGATAGAGGATACTATAAACCTAAGAGACAAAGGGGTGTCGGACATCAATTTAGAGGAGATGGGATAATTGATACTCTAATGGGTATCGGTTCAACTATTCTTAAACATAAAGACCTAATTGGTTCAACTGCTTCTGGTGCTGTAAAGAGAATAAAAGATGCCCAAAAGTAATCTCATAAATTATAAGCAATAAAAGAAATTAAGAAAGGCAAAACTCAGTTGTCTCCTCAAGAACGACAGAAAATAATTCAAATACTTGGGTCAGGGTTTCAAAAGTTTTAACATCTTTTTTCCTCAACAAATACAAGTATGGAAGCAATTGATAGTATCTATGATTTGGATGATACTATTGTCATCTCAAACTCCACTAAAAAAGAAGATTCCTTCAAGGTAAATGCAATAACTGGAACAGACTTGAATGCAAATGGAACAAAAAGTTTTGAAAGAAATAATCAACAAACTTATTTGAATCTATCCGAAAGTTTCTTGTTGTGTAAATTTACATTCACTAAGGCTGGGAATAACACAAACGCTACACTCGTGAATGATTTCTTCTGGAAAATGTTTGATAGTGTTCGTTTGTACATTGGAACACAAGAAGTTGAAGCGGTTGATTATGTCTCTGCTGTATCTGAAATGATGAAATTTACACTATATTCATTCAGTGATAGAATGGGAAAGGGGGCTGTTGAAGGTTTTATTTCTGATATGTCAAAGGGAACAAACACAGACCCTGGATATACTCAAAGGAAAGGAATGTACAATGATGATACAAAAGCAGTTAATAGTTTTACTGTGGCAGTTCCTCTTAAAGGTATATTTGGATTTTGTGATCATGATAAAGTTCTGTATGGTCTTAAAATTAGATTTCAACTACAAAGGAATGATAATGAAAATAGATGACTTTTTGGTGTTGGTAGTGCTTTTGGTGCTCAGAATAAATTTGTAATTGATGAAATGAGTTGGTATATTAGTGAATATACTCCTAATCTTAAAACAGAAGAGATCTTGAACAGAAGACTTAACTCAAAGAAACCACTCAGTGCATCATACCTCAAAAGAAGATGTCAACACGTTAAACTAAACCAAACTACTTACACGTGGGAATTTGGGTGTTCTGGAAGGAAAGCCACGACATCTGTGGATCAATTAAAAAAAAACAGATGGTGATACTGCTACAGATAAGAATAATGCATTGAGTGATAATGCTAAGGTGAAACAACTTAGTGTTTCTCTCGATGGAACATTTTATCCACGAGATAGATTGGATATTAATTGGGGAAAAAATGATTATGCTGAAGCATACAAGTCTTAGCAAAAGGTGTGTGAAAGTAATGGAAATAAAGAACCTATTTTGGATATGACAGCATTTAAAAGTTTGTATGCAATCTAAGCGTTTGATGAGTGCTCAAAAGGAAGCTATAAAGTCGAATCGAGTGGATACTTCCCTATACATTGAAAGAGGAGAGAGTGAAGAAGTTGATACATATTGTTTGCTTTTGGAAAAAACAGAATTACAGATTAATACAGATAATGGTGTTATGATTCGTCTCACATAATTTTTGTTAAATAAATCAGTGGCAATGTACCAACTGGGGCATATGTTTATCAAATCAATCTTCAGAAACTATCATCTTGTGTTCAAAATCAAAAGCCTTGTACGATTAACGTTAATACAATTCAGAGAAAAGGAGCAGTAAGAATTTATGTTTTGCTCACAAGAGAACAGGTTAAAATCTTGAACGATACTGGCTCACTTTAAATTAAATTGACAAAACCAATGTTGATAAAATATTCAATAAGAGAGACGAGAGGAGGATTTCTCCCATTTCTAATTCCTTTATTTGCTGGTTTAAGTGCGGATGGAGCATTGACGGGTGGTATTTCAACAGCAGTGAAAACTGCCAACGAAAGGAAGGCTCAACTCCAGGCTCAAAAAGAATTGGAAAGACATAACAAAGAGTTGGAGAAACAAATTAGTGGAAGTGGTGTAATTGTAGATTTTGCTGAAAAACTTGAAAGTCTGCCTGATAAAGCGAGATTGTTAGTTGGAGATGTGCTTTCTTCTATCGCACAAGCAGGTGTAAAATTAACGAAAAGAGGTAATGGATTATATCTTTCTAATAAATAAATGAGCATTGATGAGTGGTTTACAGAATTTGGAAAGAATACAACATCAAATTTACAACTTGTCAAATATTGTAAGAAAGTAAAAATTCATAATGTGGTTATTTGTATGAGAGATGAATTAACAAACGTGCCAAAACATACAAATAATACTATTATGAACTTAGAAGATAATAATGGGGACGGTTCTCATTGGGTTTGTATTTTTAATAGTCAAGACATATTATTTTGATAGTTTTGGTCTTCCACCACCTGTTGAAGTCATAAAATTCTTAGAGAATGGTGTTTATCAAACATTTCAAGTCCAATAAATAAATTCCAAGTGTTGTGGTCAATTATGTCTATATGTGTTATTTCAACTCAACAAAAATAAATTTTTTGATGACATTATTTTTAATCTAATATAAATGACTTATGTTGGTGAAGATGGTTCTATCTTTGGTGTATCCCAAGAACTGGATATTGATTTATCAAATTATTACACAAAGGCACAGGCTGAACGACAGAAATATAGTATAACCAAAAATATTAAGATGAAAAATGTTTTTAAATTAAAAAATTATCCAAGCCCGACTGACGCGAATGACTTGGTGAGATTAAGTGATTAATCACAACATATATATATATATATATATATATATATATATATATATATATATATATATATATATATATATATATATATATATATATATATATATCCTTAAATAAAATGGCCGTGTATTCCAAAGATACAGAAGTGTTGATTTTATCTCCAGGTCATACAGAATTCACAGTTAGAATTAAAATAAATTTTTATAAAGAAGGGCGTATCGTTTGTATGAGAATAGAACAATGGGGGTATGATATGAATGATTGAGGATATAATTGGTCATTTAAAATTGACCTAGAAGACCTGGAACAATTAAATCAGTCTCATAAGGAAGAATATTATCCACTTGGTAGAGAGAATGAGTTTTGTGGAGCCACGATTAGTAAACAACAAATAAAAGAATTTAATAAGGGTAAATATAATCATGGTTTTGCCCGAGTTTATATCATGAAAACAGAAAAAACAGGATTATATATAATAAGTAAGGAAATACAAAATGATTTAGCTATGGGAAGATGGGGAGATGTTTCGTGTCATAATATTATTCTAACATATATTTCTAATACATAAATGACGGCAAGAAGGCTTCAAGAAAATTATCATTTCTGTGTCCAAGCATCCCTTCAAGAAAAGGGTATTCGGTAGTTTAATAAATATATTCCACAACATAAGAATGAGGTATTTTCAATAAAAGATTGGCAGTATGCTGATGTTGATAAACCAACAACTTTAGATTTAAGTAAAATGTTAAATAATGAAAAAATTATAAAGTTAAGAAAACGTAAGGCTCTTTGAGAAATTCAAAAGAAATTTTATTGGTTTCCTCTTGTAAAAAAATTATTGCATACAGGAATAACAAGAAATCCTGATGAATATATGTATGATATTCTATGGGGTGTAAGTGATTAAAGGATAGTAAGGGACGAGGCAGGAGTTGAAGAAGAGAGAGAAGAGGAGGAAAAGGAGAAGAGAGAGAAGGAGGAGAGGGAGAAGAGAGAGAAGGAGGAACGACAGAAAAAAGAGGAGGAGAGGGAGAAGAGAGAGAAGAAAGAGAAGGAGGAGAGGGAGAAGAGAGAGAAGGAGGAGAGAGAAGGAGGAGAGAGAAGGAAGAGAGAGAAGGAGTAGAGGGAGGAAAGAGCGAGAACGAATAAATATGAAAATATGGAAACTGGTGAGATTAAAAAAGATTGGAGGTATTACAGAAAATAAATAAATCTCAACACACCGAGGAGGAAAACAAAGAATTGACAAGTCTATTTGCAATATTTTCGACAAGACTATTGACATCGTTTTCAAGGACAAGATATTGACTTTTAAATTTTTCATTTTTTTGTGAAATAAATGGAGAGAGTGAAGGCATTTCTAAGGATTCTTTATGTTTTAAAAATTAAGATTCAAATGTGCATGTTGGAAACTGAAAAGGTTTTCGCACTCTGTAGGAATTTTTCTCATAAATAAATGAGTTATTGTCTCAAGTGTAAAAAGAAAACTAATACTAAAAATATTTCATATTTTAAAAGTAAAAATAACAGGGTTATACAAAAAGGTATATGTTCAGTGTGTGGTGCAAAAAAAAATCAATTTATCTCCAAACACAAAGTTGGAGGAGATATACAAAAGTGTTTATCAGGAAGTAAATTTACAACTACTGGAATACCAGGGGAATTACATCTACCAGGGTATTCTTTCTGTGATCCAGGCACAAACTTGGATAAAAGATTGGATGAGGCAGACAATCCTAAATCATGGAGTAAGCCCATCAATAGGGTTGATGAAGTGTGCATGAGACATGATATTGATTATGGGAATACCACAACTTTGGAAGAAAAGCATGAAGCTGATAGAGAAATGTTGTATAATTTGTCACCGATACAAAATCCAACCTTGAGAGAAAAAGTTGATAGGCTCATCGTGAAGAAGATGATCAGTGCTAAATTTAAACTTGGGCTTGGAAATTCAAGAAACTTATAGGCTCTAAGGATGTCATGAAGACTGAAGAGCAATTAGCTGATGAATTACATAAACCAATATTCACAAAGTTTCAAAGAAGGAAGGTTTATTCCAACGAAGTTGATTATATCTGGTCTGCTGATTTGATTGAACTCGATAATGATAAGGGGTACAAGTATGCTTTAACCGTTATTGATTTGAGGAGTAGATACGCATGGGTTGTCCCTTTAAAAAAACAAAACAGGTAATACTCTTATGATAGCCTTTCAACAGATATTTAATAAAAGTAAGAGAAAACATAAAAAAATGTGGACTGATGAGGGTGGAGAGTTTTATAACGAGACATTTATGAATTTTCTAAAAAATAACAGTATTACATTACACAGTACCTTTAATGAAGGAAAAGCCATTGTTATTGAACATTTTAATCGTACCTTAAAAGAGAGACTAAATAAAAAATTCACACAATTCGGTTCACAACAATGGTCATCTTTTATTCAGGATATTGTAGATAGGTATAATGACACGATTCACACGTCAACGAATATGAAACCATCAGAAACATTGACAAAACTAAAATATGAAAAGATTAATGTCAGAAAACCTAAGTTCAAAGTTTGTGATATCATAAGAATATATAGATGGAAATCTCATTTTGAAAAGGGTTATAAAAAGCGATGGATGAACAAACTTTTTAAAATTGTTGATGTAATAGATACGGTTCCTTGGACTTATAAGATATATGATTCAGAAGGGGAAGAGATGTTAGGTTCATTTTATTCACAGGAATTACAAAAGACAAAACTAAGCAGATAATACCCATGGGAAGAATGGGTTGGCGCTTCACTCCCCCATACTATACACCATTGTGGACACTCGAGGGCCAAGTCCGAGGTGTATAGCAGGTGGCATCTGCCGTATATCATGTGTGTCAAGGGGGACGTTCTTAGATCTGTGAACCCAAAACACAGAATCCTCAACTGAATCGTCAAGGCTTAACTTTTGTTTGTTGGTGTGTGTGCAATGGAGGACGTTCTTCGATCTGTGAACCCAAAACACAGAATCCTCAACTGAATAGTCAAGGCTTAACTTTTGTTTGTTGTTATGTGTGTGTGTGTGTGTGTGTGTGTGTGTGTGTGTGTGTGTGTGTGTGTGTGTGTGTGTGTGTGTGTGTGTGTGTGTGTGTGTGTCCCCAACCCTCACTTTCAAAATCTCAACCCTAACCCTCACATTCAAAATCTCAACCCCAACCCTCACATTCAAAATCTCAACCCCCACCCCAACCCTCACATTCAAAATCTCAACCCCAACAGTTGGGTTAATATACTGATTCTGGCTCACTTTTCCCCATGTAAATGAATGGGGGATTTTCAGCGATTTATATTTTTTTCCCCTCAAAATAAACCCCCTTTTTATCCCAAGGTATATTTATTTGTCTCTCCTTTTAACCTCGGGGCACTCTTTTCAAATAACCAATGTAATAAGATAAAGATTTGTTCAAGTAGGAAAGTAGTAATTTGATTTGTTAAAGGTGATTCTAAAGAAATACCTGAAACATGTAAGCCTCGGAACACTCTTTTTCAAATAACCAATGCATATTGTTTAGCTCACTCATTGAACCGACAAAGATTTGTTCATTCTCAAATTCCTTCAATAGTCTAATTTTCTTTGCACAATAATCCCCATCTAAAATATTTAAAAATAAAACATTTGAATCTTTATATTTTTTTAAGATACCCCTTTTGTGCCATTACGAAATGATAAACTTCTCTTAATGCTCTTGTTTGACCACCTCCTGAGCCTCAGATTATTTTTTGCTAAGCCACGCCCAGTTTTCATAAGCCTCGCCCACTTTTCCTAAGCCCCGCCCACTCTTTTCTAAGCCCCACCCACATTTCACGTGGTATTTTCCATGAGCCACGCTCACTTTTCCTAAGCCCCTCCCACTTTTACTAAGCCCCGCCGACTCTTACATCATTTCCAGTTCATCTCTGACTCACAAAGAAATCATGAGAAAATTCTAGAATGTTATGGTTTTGAAAAAATTTCCAAGGCTGTTAGGCAATTTTTCAAACAATCCTCCATTTTGAAAAAATTTTCTCCATTCTCACAAGGCTTGCCTGGGCTTGCCCAGGGAATTTTCAAAGAATCCTCCATTTTGAAAAAAATTTTCTCCATTCTCACGAGGCTTGCCTGGGCTTGCCCAGGGAATTTCCAAAGGAAATCACACCCACCAGTGTTTCTCCATAAAAGCCTCAAGCCCAGGCTCCATTTTAAACATTTTTTTTGCTGGCAATGGTGTGCTGTGTGCTTGCTTGGAGCTCTACTACTTGTATGGAACTAAATCTTCAAGTTGATGAACTGGATTCAAACCTCTTATCTGTTGAGGTAAGATTTTATTTTCGTATTTTCAAAGTTTGATTGAAGCATAGACTCATTTAATAATTAAATAACTTACTTAATACATTATTATTTTCTCTCACAGGAAATTGCATCTGAAAATACCGATTTTGCCACAACTTGGGGTGAAATTGTTGGTTTGGTTGAAGACCTTGTGAGCGACCAAGACCCACAGAACGAGCTTGACCTTGATGGCCCAACCAGAGATATACCTTGGAGACCAGCAAAATCCTGAAAAAGAGTTTTACAGCAATAGTACTCAATGTGAGTTATCAAGACAATACCTACTGAACAAGTTATAGCTTGATGAACCAGAATACAAGTTTTACCTTGGAGACTCACAAATTTTACAAAAAAATCAGTAAATGAGTTCTGCCTTGATGGTTTAAATAACTACCTTGGAGACTTGAAATGTGGGTTCTGGCTTGATAACTCACAATGTGATACGTATCTTGGAAACTCAACAGGAATGTGGTTATACCTTGAAAACTTGGAAAGTTGGGTTTATTTTGGAGACTTGAAATGCTACCACTCTTTGGGATCGAAACCTATCGATGTAGTTCTTTGTTGGATGGTGCTTGGTGGGAGCAAGATCAAGAAAGTTCTGGGAAGAAAGTGCAGGCTGACTCCCCCTTTCTACGTCATCAAACCTGAAAGCCTTAAAAGACAGAATTGGAAGAAGAGAAAAAAACATAGAAAATATATTGTTAGTTCTGGGAAGAAAGTGCAGGCTGACTGCCCCTTTCTACGTCATCAAACCTGAAAGCCTTAAAAGACAGAATTGGAAGAGAAAAAAAAAAGTAAAACATATATACATATATATATATATATATATATATATATATATATATATATATATATATATATATATATATACATATATACATATATATATATATATATATATATTTATATACATATATACATATATATATATATATATATTTATATATATATATATATATATGTGGAAATCTCATTTTGAAAAAGACATTGTGTTGGGCGAGGGTTGAGATTTTGAATGTGAGGGTTGACACACACACACACACACACACACACACACACACACACACACACACACACACACACACACACACACACACACACACACACACACACACGTTAAGCCTTGACTATTCAGTTGAGGATTCTGTGTTTTTGGGTTCATAAATCTAAGAACGTCCCCCCTTGACAAACATTATATACGGCAGATGCCACCTGTTATACATCTCGGACTTGGCCCTCGAGTGTCCACAACGGTGTATAGTAGGAGGGAGTGAAGCGCCAACCCATTGCTCCCATTGTGCGCACGCGCGCGCGCGCGCACACACACACGCACACACACACACACACACACACACACACACACACACACACACACACACACACACACACACACACACACACACACACACACACACACACACGCTAAGCCTTGACTATTCAGTTGAGGATTCTGTGAACGCCCCCCCTTGACACACATTATATACTGTTATACACCTCGGACTTGACCTCGAGTGCCCACAAAGGTGTATGGTAGGAGGGAGTGAAGGGCCAACCCATTGCTCCCATGGGTATTATCTGCTTAGTTTTGTCTTTTGTAATTCCTGTGAATAAAATGAACCTAAAATCTCTTCCCCTTCCAAATCATATATCTTATAAGTCCAAGGAACCGTATGTATTACATCAACAATTTTTAAAAGTTCGTTCGTCCATCGTTTAGTATAACCCTTTTCAAAATGAGATTTCCCCCTATATATAATTATGATATCACCAACTTTGAACTTAGGTTTTCTGACAATAATCTCTTTTTCATATTTTAATTTTGTAAATGTTTCTGATGGTTTCATATTCGTTGACGTGTGAATCGTGTCATTATACTTATCCATAATATCCTGAATAAAAGATGACCATTGTGAACCAAGTTGTGTGAATTTTTGATATAGTCTCTCTTTTAAGGTAAGATTAAAACGTTCAACAACAACGGCCTTTCCTTCATTAAAGGTACTGTATAATGTAATACTGTTATTTTTTAGAAAATTCACAAATGACTTGTTATAAAACTCTCCACCCTCATCAGTCCACAATTTTTTAGGTTTTCTCTAGCTTTTATTAAATATCTGTTGAAAGGCTATCATAAGAGTATTACCTGTTTTGTTTTTTAAAGCGACAACTCATGCGTATCTACTCCTCAAATCAATAACGGTTAAAGCATACTTGTACCCCTTATCATTATTGAGTTCAATCAAATCAGCAGACCAGATATAATCAACTTCCTTGGAATAAACCTTCCTTCTACGAAACTTTGTGAATATTGGTTTATGTAATTCATCAGCTAATTGCTCTTCAGTCCTAATGACATCATTAGAGCCTATAATTTTTTTGAATTTCCAAGTCCAAGTTTCAATTTAGCACTGATAATCTTCTTCACGATGAACCTATCAACTTTTTCTCTCAAGGTTGGATTTTGTATCAGAGACAAATTATACAACATTTCTCTATCGGCTTCATGTTTTTCTTCCAAGGTTGTGGTATTCCCATAATCAATATCGTGCCTCATGCACACTTCATCAACCCTATTGATGGGCTTACTCCATGATTTAGGATTGTCTGCCTCATCTAATCTTTAATCCAAGTTTGTGCCTGGATCACAGAAAGGATACCCTGGTAGATGCAATTCCCCTGGTATTCCAGTAGTTGTAAATTTACTTCCTGATAAACACTTTTGTATATCTCCTCCTCGTTTGTGTTTGGAGATAAATTGATTTTTTTTGAGCCACACACCAAACATCTACCTTTTTGTATAACCCTGTTATTTTTACTTTTGCAATATGAAATATTTTTAGTATTAGTTTTCTTTTTACATTTAAGACAATAACTCATTTATTTATGAGAAAAATTCCTACAGAGTGCGAAAACCTTTTTAGTTTCCAACATGCACATTTGAATCTTAATTTTTAAAACATAAAGAATCCTTAGAAATGCCTTTACTCTCTCCTCCATTTATTTCAGAAAAATATGAAAAACTTAAATTAAAGTTGATATCTTGTCCTTGAAAACAGTCTTGTCGAAAATATTGCTCATAGACTTGTCAATTCTTTGTTTTCCTCCTCGGTGAGTTGAGTTATTTTCTGTAATACCCCCAATCTTTTTTTAATCTCACTGGTTTCCATATTTTCATTTTTTATTCATTCTCGCTCTTTCTTCCTTCTCCTCCCTCTCTCTCTTCTCTCTCTCCTCCTTCTCTCTCTTCTCTCTTTCCTCCTTCTCTCTCTTCTCTCTCTTTCTTCTCCCTCTCCTCCTTCTCTCTCTTCTTCAACTCCTTCCTCTCCTTGAATCGCTTACATCCCATAGAATATCATACATATATTCATCGGGATTTCTTGTTATTCCTGTATCCAAAATAATTTTTTTTACCACAACAGGAACCCAATAAAATTTCTTTTGAATTTCTAAAATAGCCTTACATTTTCTTAACGAAATATTTTTTTCATTATTTAACATTCTAATTAAATCTAAAGTTGTTGGTTTATCAACATCAGTATAAAGCCAATCTTTTATTGAAAATACCTCATTCTTATGTTGTAGAACATATTTATCAAAATACTGAATACCCTTTTCTTGAAGGTATGCTTGGACACAGAAATGATAATTTTCTTGAAGCCTTCTTGCTGTCATTTATGTATTAGAAATATATGTCAAAATAATATGATGGTACGAAACACCTCCCCATAGTTAAATCATTTTGTATTTCCTTACTTATTATATATAATCCTGTTTTTTCTGTTTTCATGATATAAACTATGGCAAAACCATTACTGTATTTACCCTTATTAAATTATTTTATATTGTTGCTAACTAATCATGCTTCCACAAAACTTATTCTCTATACCAAGTGGATAATATTCTTCCTTACGAGACTGATTTAAATGTTCCAGGTCTTCTACGTCAATTTTAAATGACCAATTATACCCTAAATCATTCATACCATACCCCCGTTGTTCTATTCTCATACAAATGATAAGCCCTTCTTTATAAAAATTTATTTTGATTCGAATTGTGAATTCTGTGTGACCTGGAGATAAAATCAACACTTTTGTATCTTTGGAATACCCGGCCGTTTTATTTAAGGATTTATATTGTGAAAAATCGCTTAATCTCACCAAGTCATTCGCGTCAGTCGGGCTTGGATAATTTTTTAATTTATAAGCATTTTTAATATTAATATATCTTGTTATACTATATTTATGTCGTTCAGCCTGTGCCTTTGTGTAATAATTTGATAAATCAATATCCAGTTCTTGGGATACAAAGATAGAACCATCTTTACCAACATCAGTCATTTATATTAGATTAAAAATAATGTCATAAAATTTTTTATTTTTGTTGAGTTGAAATAACACATAGAGACATAATTGACCACAACAATTGGAATTTAATTCTTGGACTTGAAATGTTTGATAAACACCATTCTGGAAGAATTTTATGACTTCAACAGATGGTGTTAGACCAAAACTATCAAAATAATATTTGTCTTGACTATTAAAAATACAAACCCAATGAGAACAGTTTCCATTATTATCTTCTAAGTTCATAATAATATTCTTTGTATGTTTCGGCACATTTGTTAATTCATCTCTCATACAAATAACCATATTATGAATTTTTAATTTCTTACAATATTTGACAAGTTGTAAATTTGATGTTGTATTCTTTCCAAATCCTTTAAACCACTCATCAATGCTCATTTATTTATTAGAAAGATATAATCCATTACCCCTTTTAGTTAATTTTACACCTCCTTGTGCGATGGAAGAAAGCATATCTCCAACTAACAATCTCGCTTTATCAGGCAGACCTTCAAGTTTTTCAGCAAAATCTACAATTACACCACTTCCACTAATTTGTTTCTCCAACTCTTTGTTATGTCTTTCCAATTCTTTTTGAGCCCAGAGTTGAGCCCTCCTTTCGTTGGCAGTTTTCACCGCTGTTGAAATACCACCCGTCAATGCTCCAACCGCACTTAAACCCGCAAATAAAGGAATTAGAAATGGGAGAAATCCTCCACTCGTCTCTCTTCTTGAATATTTTTTCAACATTGGTTTTGTCATTTTAATTTTAAGTGAGCCAGTATCGTTCAGGATTTTAACCTGTTCTCTTGTGAGCAAAACATCAATTCTTACTGCTCCTTTTCTCTGAATTGTATAAACATTAATCGTACAAGACTTTTGATGTTGAACACAAGATGATAGTTTATGAAGATTGATTTGATTAACATATACCCCAGTTGGTACTTTGTCACTCATTTATTTTACAAAAAATTATGTGAGACTCATCACAACACCATTATCTGTATTAATCTATCATTCTGTTTCTTCCAAAAGCAAACAATATGCATCAACTTCTTCACTCTCTCCTCTTTCAATGTATCGGGAAGTATCCACTCAATTAGACTTTGTAGTTTCCTTTTGAGCACTCAGGTCAAACGCATAGATTGTATTCAAACTTTTAAATGCTGTCATATCCAAAATAGGTTCTTTATTTCCATTACTTTCACACACCTTTTGGTAAGACTTGTATGCTTCAGCAAAATCATTTTCTCCCCAATTAATTTCCAATCTATCTCGTGGATAAAATATTCCATCTCGAGAAACACGAAGTTGTTTCACCTGAGCATTATCACTCAATGCATTATTCTTATCAGTAGAAGTATCTCCATCTGGTTTTTAAAAAAAAATGATACACAGATATCGTGGCTTTCCTTCCAGACACCCAAATTCCACGTGTAAGTGGTTTGGTTTAGTTCAATGTGTTGACATCTTTTGAGGTATGATACACTGAGTGGTTTCTTTGAGTTAAGTCTTCGATTCAACATCTCTTCTGTTTTAAGATTTGGAGTATATTCACTAATATACCAACTCATTTCATCAATTACAAATTTATTCTGCTCACCAAAAGCACTACCAACACCAAAAAGTCATCTATTTTCATTTTCATTCCTTTGAAGTTGAAATCTAATTTTAAGACCATACAGAACTTTATCATGATCACAAAATCCAAATATACCTTTAAGAGGAACTGCCACAGTAAAACGATTAACTGCTTTTGTATCATTCATATACGTTCCTTTCCTTTGAGTATATCCAGGGTCTGTGGTTGTTCCCGTTGACATATCAGGAATAAAACCTTTGACAGCCCCCTTTCCCATTCTATCACTGAATGTATATAGTGTAAATTTCATCATTTCAGATACAGCAGAGACATAATCAACTGCTTCAACTTCTTGTGTTCCAATGTACAAACGAAAACTATCAAACATTTTCCAGAAGAAATCATTTACGAGTGTAGCGTTTGTGTTATTCCCAACCTTAGTGAATTTAAATTTTCACAATTAAAAACTTTCGGATAGATTCAAATAGGTTTGTTGCTTATTTATTTCAAAACTTTTTGTACAATTTGCATTCCAGTCTGTTCCAGTTATTGCCTTTACCTTGAAGTAATCTTTTTTAGTGGAGTTTGAGATGATAATAGTTTCATCCAAATTATAGATACTATCAATTGCTTCCAAACTTGTATTTGTTGAGGAAAAAAGATATTAAAACTTTTGAAATCCTGACCCAAGTATTTGAATTATTTTCTGTCGTTCTTGGGAGGACAACTGAGTTTTGCCTTTCTTAATTTCTTTAATTGCTTGTAATTTATGAGATTCCTTTTGGGTATCTTTTATGCTCTTTACAGCACCTGCTACATTTCCCACAGCAGAAGCAGTTGAACCAATTAGGTCTTTATGTTTAAGAATAGTTGAACTGATATGCATTAGAGTATCAATTATCCCATCTGCTCTAAATTGATGTCCGACATCCCTTTGTCTCTTCGGTTTATAGTATCCTCCATCAAGATACATACCTTCACCGTTGTAGTATGGGGAAAGGAACATCCCATCCCCTGTAATTATTTCATATTTTCTCAACTCGTGTTTCCTCACAATAACCATCGTATTTATTTTTTGGAAAACTTCACGTAGGTGAATTCTGATGGATATAACTTCTCCATTAAAAGAAATCATACGATTATCTTGGTCGGTTATCCTAAAATTTACTCTGTGTATGGTTTTTCCTGACACAGGGAGATAAACCAAATTTTTGGGTTCCATATTGAATTTATAACCAATTGGGGTTGAGTATGCGCTGAATGAAAATATTGCATTTGTTTTTATTCCATCATTATAAGCACCATCAATCAAATCACAGTGAATTAATACCGAATTTATTCCTGAGGATATTTGAATGACATTATCACTGTAAAACGTCCCATTAGTTTCAATCTTTTTTGAGGAGAAACCCAATCACTCTCTAAATGAATTATCAATTGTGAAATCAACCTTGTAGTTATTTTTAAGTTTAATCGTTGATTTTGAAGTATGTTTTTGAATATCTATAACAATATTTTTTGGTTCATCACCCTGTTCTTTCATAAGACAAGCAATTTCGGAAGATATTTGACAAATCTCATATGCTCCGGGTGAGACTGTTATCGTTTTGTATCCAGTTCCCGGATTATAACTAAACTTGTCATTTTTATCAGTTATATTAAATAAGGTATTATAAGTTTCCATGGACAATAAAGATGCCTCATATTCTTTTGTTGGGTCAAGTTGTAGTGGGTATGGGAATGAAGATGTGTGGTCGCTTGTTGTGAAATTAAAACTCAGGATTCTGCTTCTCATCTTATT
Source organism: Eptatretus burgeri (assembly GCF_056783735.1). NCBI lineage: Eukaryota > Metazoa > Chordata > Myxini > Myxiniformes > Myxinidae > Eptatretus > Eptatretus burgeri. The sequence continues at coordinate 5,623,687 of NC_140972.1, forward strand.
TAATATGAGATAAAATGTCTTTATGTTGAGATTTATTAATTATTTTCATGTTCATCAACTGGTCTAAAATGGCTGATGCTTCATTAAAACAATTGTTATTTCCAGCCTTAATACTACCTTACAACAATAACCATCTATTAACTAATTGGGATGGGCCATTTGGAAGAAAACTAATACCTGAACCAAGGATACTTAAAGCCTGAATAATGTGTTTCTCCTCATTTTTCCTACTTTTACCAGAAATACTAACCCTATAATTTAGAGTGTTCAGCAGATCAATATATACTCTATCATCATTATTTTTCATATCCAATGGTTTATCAATATACTTTGATTCATCCCTCACAGTTGAACCTTGTCTTCCATCTTTTGTGAGAAGAAACATAAATCTCGGAGTTAGTTTAATCGGGGGTTGAGCAGAACCCAAGAACTTTAATTCATCATTAAATAACAGCTTGGTTTCTTGAACAAGATGAAATATTGCTGGTTGTTCTGTTGGAATGAGTCCTGCTTTGGTTTTTGAATCCGCTGAGTATTCATTGTTTTGAAGAGCATTCACAATATTTTCAGGGGGTCAATTAATCTCTTCCAGTTGTTGAAATAAACCTTCATCATCATATTATAATTCTCCGATATGCTCTAATTCTTCCTTCGTCATTTGACTGAAATCTTTTAACATTTGAAGTTTTTTTAGGCGTATATTCTACTGTGGGAACTGTGGAAACATCTATAATTTTTTCATGGGAAGTTTTTAAAAGTGGTTTAAAAAATTTCTCTTGTTTTCTTTCAAATGATTCTTCACCCCTTAGTTTCTGTCTGCGTTTCTTCTTTATGTCTTCCTGCTGTTTTACACCTTTTGAAACCAACTCTTGATGTTCCTTAAATCTTCTTGCTCTTTCTTTCGCACCCATTTATTTATTGGAAAATATCATTTTATATCTCATCTTGTTTCACAACAATATATTTATATTTTTCAGTCATGTGCTTCATGTAATCCCCAAGTTCCTTTTTACTACATAATGTAGAACAATTATCTCTCCAAAAATTGTTTATATCTATTGAATTTAACTTGAATAAAATAAAAGTATTAGCATTATTTCTGATGGAATGACGAGGAAGTTGAAAGTATGATTGACTAAGATAAATACAATTACAAGAAGAATGTCTCCCTTTTGTGTAGTAGCTGTCCATTACCGTTTGGTTTCTCTCATTAACACAATCATCAAAGATAACGAGGTTCTTTTTTGATTTTTCCAAATCTTGGGGAGACGGTATATCATCCGTATTATCACTAAGAATACAAGTTATCGGTTTTGATTTATTTTTACATCTCTGTGTATCACAAAATAGTTGTATTATATCTTCAATGTTATGATCATTTAGGTTTTTTTGAAGTTTAAATTAACCAATAATATCTTCTTTTTGAAGACCAGCATTAAAACCTTGTGAGAGTCGTTGATACTCTGGTTGAAAACTCGACTTTGTGAAAATTATTAAATTATCATAATCTAAAAAGTTGGGAGTCAGGAGCATCTTGAAAAGTAGGCAGGTTTTTCCACATCCGCTTGAACCAACTATGAGACAACTTAATGAATTTGGAAGATTTTTATGATTGTTAAATTTTATCTTATTTTCCCAAATGGGTAAAAAATCATTCATTTATATATTTGGAAAACAGGTTATTTATTTTATTGTTGGCTTTTTTAGAAACTCTATATTTTATCCTAAGTTCAGGTTTTCAAGATAATCCATTATTTTATTTATGCAATATCTTGTGTTGATATTTCCCTGAAAATCACATCCATGAATAATATATAACAACAATCCTTGGAACACTTCTCTAATACGTTCAGTTTCTTCTCTTGTAAGGAAAGGTGTGTTATCACCCTCATACTTTACATTCATTTCTCGAATCAATATTGTAAAGTAATTCATTTTTGGTGTAAATCTAAAATAATTATTTTCCTTTTTATATTTTTTATTATCATTAATTCGAAGATAATCACAGAATATACATTGTTTGTAGACTTTTGACTCTGTGTTTAATCCCATTCTATTACACGCAGGACAATTCTCAAATTTGTCATATGGAGAATCAGGAAAGTCTCGCAAATTTATAAAGTAAAACTTTATTTAAACTAAAATTCATCTATACTTTCAGTTGCATATTGACTCATATTTAATAATATTACCATCGATATCTATATACTATTTTTCATTACCAGATTGAACTACAACATTTTTTTATATAAAAGGTAATTTTAAAATGATCCTAATCTACGATTGAACGTAATGCCATTTCAGCTGATATATTAACATCCTTTATTTCATCAGGATTTACATCTTTAGGGTTGTTGAAAAAAAATACAAAATTCTCCTTGCATATTACAGATGGTCTTGTCTTTTCTTTCTAAAGCTTCATCCATAAGGTTTTTTTCTTTTTTTGATACTTTTTCTTGTTTCATTGCTTTTTCTCGTTTTAAATATATTACCAGAAGGAGAGGAGAAACTTTTGTTGGAGATACCTTAATTGATGTTCTTCCAGGTATACTAAAAGCCCTTCCACTGAAGGAAATTGAAGAACTCATGTTATTTACCATAATTGTTTTTATCCAATAGTTGTTATATTTATTCTTGTTCAATTTTACATCCTTGACATATTTCTCAGTATCTTTTACAAATGAAGAGATTGATTGAAACTTGTCTTTTGTGTCTTGAAACAAAGTATTTATTAAGTGAAAAAAGTTGGAGGATAAAATAGTTTTAAGAACAGATTCGCCGATAAATTAAACGAAATTTTTATCAAGAAAATTTTAGTTTAAGCAAAGTTTTATTATATAAATATGGGTGACTACAACGTACTGCGATGTTTGTAATCACGAATATAAATATTATAAAAAACACCTTCAAACCAACAAACACACATTTAATCTATTTCATCAAATATCTCCTCTTGAGTTGGAAAGAAAACATTGTGATATCTGCTCAAAGGATGTTTTGAAGAGTAGTTATAAGAATCACCTTCAATCACAAAAACACAAGAAAAATGAGTTTAAAGTAAAGGGAGACTATTATATTGAAAACACTGATGGGGCATTTAAAGGGCATATAAAAATAAGGCTTTTTCAATTTGGAGAACCCGGTCCATCATCAATAGCTGAATCAATTGAAATAGTGAAACCTGATGTTGAAAAAGTTATTAAAAAGACATTAAAAGAAATGAAAACTTTAAAGTTTAATATGGGAGTGAAAATGAATATGAAAAGACAAGATGAAGAACAAACTCATTATATGAGAACAGATCTTCATTTTATAACATCATTTCAAGATTTTTTGAATAGTGGGGTTTATGAAGAACTATCTTCTTTTATCTTCTTCTTCTTCTTCTTCTTCTTCTTCTTCTTCTTCTTCTTCTTCTTCTTCTTCTTTCAGCTGCTCCCGTGAGGGGTCGCCACAGCGGATCATCCGTATCATCCGCATAGTGATTTGGCACATGTTTTACGCCGGATGCCCTTCCTGACGCAACACTGGTCGCCTCTTACAACACAGGGATATGGTACACCTATTTTAACTGGGGTATACACCAGCCCAGTATACTGGTACTCATACTGGTAAACTGGTATACTGGTAAAACTTTAAAGTTTTATATGGGAGTGAAAATGAATATGAAAAGACAAGATAAAGAACAAACTCCATATATGAGAACAGATCTTCATTTTATAACATCATTTCAACATTTTTTGAATAGTGGGGTTTATGAAAAACTATCAAGACAAGAGGAGGATGTTGATAATTCAGTGGTAGGAAGTGGATTTAATATTTAAAAAATCTTTTAAGATATACACATTCTAAAATCAAACCCTCTTTCAGCTTCTTCTTATACTGAATTACCAAAAAAAAAAAAAAACAACTAAATAAGGCAGTTGTTAATATTAAGAACAATGATAATAAATGTTTTCTCTGGTCTGTTCTTGCTCACTTACATCCACCAAATTCTAATTCAGAAAGAGTAAAGCAATATATGAAATATGAGAAAACCTTGGACATTAAAGATTTTAAATTCCCAATGCCACTAACAGATATTCCTAAATTTGATAAAAAGAATAATCTTTCTATTAATGTATATGGATTAACGGATACAAACAAAGTTCAAATATTAAAATTTCAAACAACTATAAAAATGAAGAAACACACATTGATCTTTTATATTTTAGTGTTGAAAATAATTCACATAATACATACATCAATAATTTATCAAGATTAATCTCTTCTCAGTATTCAGAACAGCCAACAAAATATATCCTTGTAAACGATGTCTTAATTCATTTCATACAAAAGAACGATTAGAACAACATTCAAAATATTGTAGTAATCATAAATCAGCTGTAATTACAATGTATAAACCTGGTAAAAAGATTTCTTTTGAAGATTAAAATTAATCTATCATGCACCAATTTGTGATATACGCTGATTTTGAATGTATCCTAAAAAAAGATAAATACTGCTTCTCCTAATCCAAAAGAATCATATACAAATAAATATCAAAAACATATTCCTTGTGGTTTCTGTTATTATATCAAATCATCTGTTGGAGAAAAGTATAATAAACTTGAACATTATAGTGGAAAAAAGCTTCAAAAGAGTTTGTAAAACGATTAGAAAAGGATTGTATAAGAGTAACTAAATTAATGAAAGAAACAAATGAACCGATGAAATTAACCGAAGAAGAAATATTAGAATTTAGAAAGAACAAGATCTGCATTGTGAGAAGGAATTTGAGGAGTCTAAAGTTAGGGATCATTGTCATCTTACTGGTAAATATAGAGGTCCCGCTCATTCCTGTTGTCATCTTAATTATAAATTTCCTTCTTTTATTCCAGTCTTTCTTCACAACAGCGCCAACTATGATACACATCTGTTTATAAATGAACTTTCAAAAACACCAGAGATTATTTCTGCCATAACAAACACAAGTCAAAAGTATATTTCATTTTCAAAAATGATATTCACAAAACCTTTAACTCGTATTAGGTTTCTAGATTCTTACAACTTTATGGGAACACCACCAGCCAACCTCGCATCAAATCTAAGCTCCACGGGGTCTTTTCCTAATCTTAATTCATTCTTTCCAAAAGAGGAAATTCCAACTAAAGAGGAAATTCAGATTAAAGAGAGAATTCAAAGTAAAGAGGAAATTCTAATTAATGTGGAAATTAATGAAGAAATTCTAACTGAAGATGAAATTCTAATTATAAAGAAAATTCAAACAATGAATGACATTCTAACTGAAGAGGAAATTCTGATTAAAGATGAAATTCTGATTAAAGAAGGAATTCTCACGAGAGAGGAAATTCAAACAAGGAATGAAATTCAAAGTAAAGAGAAAATTCTTACAAGTAAGGGAATTTATCCGTATGATTATATGGATTCATTTATGAGATTTAAAGAAACAGAACTTCCTTCAAAAGAAAGTTTCTATAATAACCTTTATGAAGAAGAGATAAGTGATAAGGAATGTAAACATGCACAAGAAATTTGGGAAATATTTACGATAAAGAACCTTGGATAATATCATGATTTGTATCTAAAAACAGATGTTTTATTGTTAGCTGATGTGTTTGAAGCTTTTAGATCACTCTGTCATAATAAAAATTGTGATGGATTGTATCCTGCCCACTATTTCACAGCTCCTGGTTTTGCTTGGAGTGCAATGTTGAAAATGACAAAACAAGATATAGATTTAATCAGTGATGTAGATGTGCTTTTTATGATTGAGAAGTCTAAGAGAGGTGGAATATCACAAGTATGTTCAAAAAGATATGCTAAAGCAAATAATAAATATCTTCCAAATTATGATAGTGAAAAAGATAGTAATTATTTGATGTATTTTGATGCTAATAATTTGTATGGATAGGCAATGTCTCAATCTCTGCCTTATGGTAAATTAGAGTGGGTGGAATAAAAGGATTATGAAAAGGCTTTGATGAATATTGTTATTTCTTCTCAAGAGGAATTGAATGAGGAAGAAGAAGGTAATTATTTTGAAGTTGATTTGAGGTACCCGAGTGATCTTCATAATAAGCATAAAGACCTTCCTTTTTCATGTGAGAAAGAAACCCCAAAGAAAGAATGGTTAAGTGATTATCATAAAAGTTTTAATATTCAAGGCAAATCAACAGAAAACTTATTAACAACATTGTATGATAAAGAGGGATATGTTTTGCATCAGAGAAGCTTGAAACCGTTTTTGAGAGAAGGATTGAGAGTAGCTAGAATTCATAGAGTTTTAAAATTTAAACAAAGTCCTTGGATGAAAAAGTATATTAAATTCAATACAGATATGAGAACAAATATAAAAGTAAAATTTGAAGGGGAATTCTTTCAATTGATGAATAATGCTGTCTTTGGAAAGACAATGGAGAATGTTAGAAACAGGCAAAACATTTGATTTGCAACATCTTGGAAAGAAGCTTCTAGATTGATAAATAAACCAAGTTTTAAGAGAGAAGAGGGTTTTTCAGGGAACTTTTCTGCTATTCATATGGAAAAGGAAAGTATTGCAATGGATAAACCAATTTATATTGGAACAGCAGTTCTTGATTTATCAAAGATATTGATGTATGATTATTTGTATAATGGCTTCAAGAAAGAGTATGGTGAAAATGTTTCATTGTTGTATATGGACGCTGATGGTTTTATCCTTAATATAAAAACTGATGATGTTTATAAAGATATGAAAAAAAATATTGGAGTATATGATACAAGTAAATTTAGTCAGAAGAGTGAGTTATTTTCAAAAAATAATGAAAAGTTTATTGGTAAGTTTAAGGATGAGTTGGGTGGAAAGTAATGAGTGAGTTTATTGGATTGAGAGCAAGGGCATATGCTTACAAGTATGGTGATGAGATTGATAAGAGGAAAAGGGTATAAAAAATATGTAATAAAGAAATCAATAACTTTTTCAATTATTATAATTGTTTGATGAATAAGAAAGAAGAATAGAGGAAAATGAATACAATAAGAAGTTATAAACATAAGATATATAGTGAAGAAGTACATCATAAGGCATTAGGAGCCTTTGATGATGAGAGATATATTTTAGATAATGGAATAGATTGTGTTCCATATGTATATTGTATGATAGAGTGTATAGAATAGATTGTGTTTTAACGGTGGGAAAATGGGTTCGGGTTTTTAAGTGCTACCGCCGTGTTTTTTCACAATATATAAATGGTCAAACCAAGTATTAATCAAACTAAAGAGTGGAGAAAACCTCAGTCTTGGTATATAAATGGAAAACATAATGAATGTGAAAAATATCAAATAAATCTTATTGAAAAAAATAACTAAAACAAAGGTAAATAAAACAAATGAGCGAATCAATTAAAAAACTAGTAAGTTCGAGTATGTAAAGAAAAAAAATTAATATCCGTGAATGGACTGAAAACTTTGATGGTTATATCAATTGAACAATGAAAAAACAATTTACTATGATCTCAAAATGATATGTGGCTCAGGAGGTGGTCAAACAAGAGCATTAAGAGAAGTTTATCATTTCGTAATGGCACAAAAGGGGTATCTTTAAAAATACAAAGATTCAAATGTTTTATTTTTAAATATTTTAGATGGGGATTATTGTGCAAAGAAAATTAAACTATTTTTGAAGGAATTTGAGAATGAACAAATCTTTATCGGTTCAATGAGTGAGCTAAACAATATGCATTGGTTATTTGAAAAAGAGATTATTAAATTATTAAATGGCACTCTTTTTCAAATAACCAATGCATATTGTTTAGCTCACTCATTGAACCGATAGGCTTACATGTTTCAGATATTTCTTTAGAATCACCTTTTTTTTTTTTTTTTTTTTTTTTTTTTTTTTTGTATACCTTGGTCGAGGCTCGTATGAGAGCTAACACACAACTCACAGCAAGGAGGCATGAGACAAGAGGGGCGGGAGTGGAAGGGACAAAACATTGGGGAACAGACACAGGTGAACTGTGGAAGGGAGAGGGATGGGGATGGGACGGGGAACATGGCGAGGGGAAGATGGACATTAAAGGGACTTTCAGGAAGGAAAGCAGGAGAATTGAAGGAAGTGGGCTTGGGTGGATTATCGGGGGTAGAAAAGATCGAGGATTTGGATGGGGGAAGATAAGAGGTGGTGGTGAACAGCTGTTTTGAAAGCCTGGAGGGAAGAATGGGAAAGAATAGAGTGAGGAAGTTTATTCCAAAGGCGGGAAAAAAGAGGAATGAAAGAGTGAAGATGAGCAGTGATTCGTGATTTTGGTAGTTTTACCAGAAGGGGGTTGTTGGCGGACCTTGAGCGCCCTGTGGAAATGTGGTTGGGACAAATCACAGAGAGAGCAGGGGGGGCAAGGCTGGAGAGGAGTCGGTAGAAGACAGAAAGACCACCGACCAACCTGCGGTGATTGAGTGAGAGGCCCAAAGACTCAGCTTCATTGCGGGAGATGCCAATGATCTTAAAAGCCCTGGTTTCGACAGCGTGAAGCTGAGAAAGGTGGGAGGCAGGAGCACCTTTAACAAATCACATAACTACTTTACTACTTGAACAAATCTTTATCTTATTACATTGGTTATTTGAAAAGAGTGCCCCAAGGTTAAAAGGGGAGACAAATAAATATACCTTGGGATAAAAAGGGGGTTTATTTTGAGGGGAAAAAAATATAAATTGCTGAAAATCTCCCATTCATTTACATGGGGAAAAGTGAGCCAGAATCAGTATATTCACCCTACTCCCAACCCTCACATTCAAAATCCCAACCCCCAACCCCCAACACAATGCATTTTTTTAAATACATATTTCAACAATATTGTTGCGGTTTTCGCGCCCGCCGGCGTGCTGACGGCCACGTAACTCGAATCGCGGCACGTCGCCCACCGGACGGACAATCCAGTCGTGACCCTCTCGGACTAACGCCGGGAACCAGTCATGGGTGGACCTTTCGGTCTCACCGCGATCGAGCCAATCAGCCCCCGCGTGGGATAGGGTTGCTCGCCAAATTCGACCTACCTAAGTACCCACGCGGAGGGTAGACCGGGCGATCGCACCTCGCCGCAGGTCGACTTCGGACACGGGCCACTTAAGCGACCCGTTCCGTACTATCAGAATAACCGAGCGGTGTTATCGTCGACCTCGACGGTTCGATTAATTATCGGGCGTATTCAGCCCACTACCAACCCTTTACGTGAAGCAAGATGGGGATTCAATGGAGGAAAAGACGAAGCGAAGCGGGAGAACAGTTCAACAATAAAGCACATTTATTCGCGGCACACGGGAAGCACACAAATACAATTCCACCAAATGCACACAAAAAAAAGAAAACACACTTCCATTTACACAAAAAGCAAATATAAAAGTGAAAACAATGCAGAGCTAATACCGACTACCGAGCACACGGCAACACTTATACAATTCTACTTCACAGACGGCGCCGACAACACATACCCAAAACCAAGGAAAAGAAATCCCCCAAGAATGAGGCAGGCCTGAGGCCGAGACCGGGTCGCGCCTACCCGTCTGGTGATGAGACGCGGAGCGGCGATGGCGCCGCACTCCGCGGGCCTCGCGGACAGTGCCTGGCAGGGGTGGGAAAAAGGGGCCCCCTTGGTCGCACTATCTCAGCGCGGGGGGAAACAGGAGGGGGTTGCTGATGCTCGGGGTATAGAGGATCTTTATTATCCCTGGTGTGCGTCTCCACCTCGGCCAGGTCGCGCTGCCGGCCTCCCTCGGGCGTGCAGCTCCTGGCACCGACGCGAGCACCCCCTCGTCTGCCTTCGCCGCTGCCGCCTCTCCGCCTCTGGACTCTCCACCCTGGACTCTTCTTTGGGCTCCCCTCGTTCGACTCTCTTCAGCTTCTCCAGCTACTGCAGGCTTCGGGCTCCAGACTTCCACACTCTTCTCTGACTCTTTCTCCCTCCGACTCCTTCTCGTTCTCCTGACTGACGAACACCGTCCTTTTATCCCCCCCGTAGCTTCGCCTTTGACCCCCTCCCTTTGACCTTTCACCTCGCTCCCCATTGGCCCGAGAAAAAGTGGGCGTGAAGGCTTTTTGATCCACAAATTTGCATATATCGATCGCCCTGGAGGCGGGGCCAAATCGCCCCTCGCTCACCGATTGGACGGCAAAAAGTGGGCGTGTGTCGTTTTTGATCCGTTTTTGAAGCACAAAATCCGTGATTTTGTACACGCTGTTCGACGCGCGCTCTGCACGAATCCAACACCGGTACCCACAGCGGGGCAAGAACGGTGGCGATGCTACGGTTGCGAGGTGTGACGTGAAGGTCGTGGCGGTTGTGGTGAAGCGGTGGTTGTGGTCGGTGGTTGATGTTGTGGTTGTGATCATGGCGGTTGGTCCAAAATAAAGATAGTAAAAGAAAAACGGCTATCCTGAAGAGTCGCAGCTCGCATAAATGACATGTATTCCCACTAGACAACGGGTTTGGGCCTAACTACACATGCACTTACCGAGATACCTCACCTAAGGGACCTGAATGGTGGTTTGCGAATTTGGTAACCACAACACTACCGCCTCCCCTTTTTACAGACTCGTCCCGAGTCGTCAAATTTTCGTGTGCCATCATGTGTAGTTTTCCCCTAGTACATTTTACCTACGGATCCCTGAGTGCGACATTCATGGTATTCGTGTCCCCAAAATAAATAACCTGAGGGCTGCGTAACTATCTAAACAAACTCACTCACACGGACGACTTAAATAAAATTGCCGGCGCTAGACAGACATGCCGGGGGCGCACTCATATTTACAGTACATCTTAACCTTAACTTACAAATTTTACACTAAACCATGGCCCAGGATCATTGAACTCTGCAAAAAGAAAGCAGTTAGCAGGGAGCCAGGCTGCCCACATGCAGTCTCTGGCTCAAAACAATGCAGGTGACAGGGAACGTGGCTGGCTGCTCACACGCAGTCCAAGGCCTACCCTTTTGAACTGAACGCAGTGAACCACAACGGTGCATGGGCCGCACAAACGTAGTCTCCGTGCCAGCTCAAGCGGCACACGCAACGAGCACAACGAATGGATGGGTGAACGGATGGATGAATGGATGGATGAATGCAAACACGGTGCACGGGCCGCCACTGCAGGCCCGTGTTGTAGCTGCCAACAGGGCAGTTCTCGCAGCTTGCAAACTGTTGCCTTGATCCTGGCGCACATGGAAATGAACAGGGGGGGCAAAGCAAAAATTGAACGGGGCTGGTGAACAGGGGCAGTGGGCATGGCATGGCAAAGGCAGCAGGCAAACACAGCCCGCAGAACCAGGCCGGCACAGGCCTTGCAGTAACACAGCCAGCAGATGAAGCTGGCCAGCTTTTGCCGTCAGTGGAAGTTGGTGGAGGGAGTGCGGTGGTGCTGGCCACTTGGAAGGCGGGCTCGGACCTACCTACCTGTCTCCCTCCCAACCTATCGCCTTTGCCTGTCACTGTACATACCCACTCCCTTAATTTGTCAAACCCCAATTTAGCCCCAACTTAATTTTTTTCTGTTGTTTTTATTTTTACTCCCCCACTATAAATCGTCCCCTAACCCCCTTTATCGTCCTTGTTCGGCTAACCTATCCTGTCACCTAGCCTACTCCCAACCCCTACGTTCCCTTCCCGGAGGGGATTAAGGGAGAGCTAACGTCCCGTGTCGAGGCCCAACGAAGCCTCAGAATGGCCTCCCCAGAGTTCAGCGATCTATAACCAAAGTGGGTCCAGCGGCCCACAACGACAGCGAGGGGATGGATGGTGCGGAGGGGTACACTTCCTAGTCTACCCTATCCATTTAACTGTTAAACTACCCCGGGGCTTTCAACAAGCGCCTCTCGCTTAAACTATTGGTTCTAACAACCCAGATTCCCGTCGCCTGTGTTGGTGTCCTCACAATTTCGGGCCTCGCCCCCCAATTTTCTCTCCGTGCCCTCACACGGTCTCCTGGCTGGGACACGTGGCTCCCTCCGGCAGGCACGACCCTCTGCCGAATCTCCCGCTATGGCACCCCCGGGCACTACACTGCCTCCAAGCCTACCAGCTCCCTAACACCGGGGAGTGCCCCCCATGGCACCTCCCCTGAAACGCACACGTGGCAGGCCGGCCTCCCGGGCCCCTTTCCGAGGGTCACCCGTGCCCACAACACTGCCCACGCGGCTAATGGCGCCCCAGGCCCCCGCACCAAGCAGGCGCACTCGTGCCCACTACTCTATCCCGGCCCCACATGGGCCCATGGCCTACCGCGGCCGACTAGCCTGGTGCCCGGGGTACCCACTCAGCGATACTCACCTTTCGCAGCCACGCTCCCAAGCCCGTCAACAGGGCTCCTGCACCCCTCCAAATGGGTCTCGAGCCTACTTTCCCACCAACAACAAAACGACCTCCATTTTTCAATTTGACTAACCCAGCTAACTCACTTTATACTGACCCCGGGGTCCCTTGGGCGGGAGTCACTCCTCCCCCCAATCACTCATCGCACCATGCATTCCCCATTCACTCCATACACACAGACCCGCTGGCCTCACTCACTCACCATGTACTCACCTCACAACTCTCATCTCTTCAACACACACACCGCTGAACTCTGCCATCCTTCTAACTACATCCCCTAACTAACTCGTGCTCCCACGTCGTCCCTTAAACTATAGCACGTTCCTTTTAACCTACGTAGCTAAGCTACGTCCCCACTACACATTCACAAGTCTGTCCATGTCCTCAAATCATCAAAAATCATTTCCCATTTTCCCATCCTAAATCTGGCTACAATCCCTCTACCTAATCCATTCCACGGACTCCATGAGGACTTACCCCTGCCCCATGAAGTCGGTCTAACTAAGCTAACCCTTCCCCCTAACTAGTTTCCATCCTGTGCCCAGGTCAAGGAGGTCTTCCACCCCTTGCCCAGGAATCCTGTGCACCCGAAAGTGAAGCTTGCTGTTTTTGTTTTTTTTCATGCGCAGCACCTGCGCGGCAACTCGCGCACTTTACACCTGCCTGTGACGTCATGCAGCTGCACGTGTTCCTCGTCCCTCCTTGGACGGGACCATCCGGCAGAGATACCCCTCCTGCCGGATTCCAACCCCACGTGCCGCCATGACGTCACCGTGCGCATAAAAAAAAACAAGCCCCACGTCTCGAGGGGTTCCCCACGCGAACACATGTGCTTTGCCCGTTGGAGCTTAACACACACGATCGCGTGGGGAACCCGTCCGGTCCAAATCCGTTATCCTGCCTAAACTTTGTCCGTCCGCGGGATCGGCAAATCCACCGCGTGCGTTTCCGGACCGGGACTTCACTCTCGCAAGCGAGCACGTGGTGGTCTCGTGCGTTGCACAGCACGGACCTCGTGCTCACTGCTGGGTGAACCCGGCACGGTCCCCGAAACAACTACAGCCGCTACTCGGCTTTCTCTCCTCTGTCGCCGTCGTCGTCTCCATTCAACCCACGCACACCTGCGTGTCACGACGCACACAGTCCACTCCATCACATTCACACGGGGAGACGCGGCTGCGTGCTCCCGCATGCCAACCGACATCTCCCTCTCATACCGCTCTCTCACACACACGGTCTCCCTGGCACACAGCGACCTTGCACACGGCCGTTCACTCACGCGTGCGGGGGCACTCACCCGCGGTGCCTCACTCGCACTCCGTGCCTCATCCACACACGCGGGGGCACTCACCCGCGGTGCCTCATCCACACACGGTTCCTCACCCACACACGCGGGGGAACTCAACCGCTGTGCCTCATCCACACACCGTGCCTCACTCATACACGCGGGGGCACTCAACCGCGGTGCCTCATCCACACACGGTGCCTCACCCACACACGCGGGGGCACTAACCCGCGGTGCCTCACTCACACTGGCCGTTTCACTCACACACACGGCCTCACTCACACACGGTGCCTCACCCACGCACGGCGTGCTGGGAAGCACGTACTCCGGCACCATCGCCACCACACCACTCACACACGGGGTCGCTTCCACACACGGGGACGCACTCACACCTTGCACCACACACACAGGGACAACCACACTGGGGATTCGTGTCCCCACAAGGGTCTCCGGGGCCTCTATACCCCCCAAGCTCTCCAAGCACCTGTCCACAGCACCCGTCCTCTCAACCTCGCAAAGCACGACCGAACTCACCTGGTCGTGACTCACCTCAAGGGGGCAGACTCCCTCCCCTCGTTCCTGGAGGAGGCCATCCAGATGCTCGCACTGGGTCTCTACACGCTCCGCGAGCTCACCCCCATTGTCCTCCACTACCTCCGTGTGTGTGTGTGCGTCACTTACCCCGTCTTCATCGTGCAGTCTCTCCTCTATTTTGTCTGTCTCCCGTGTCTCTATACATTTTCTCTCCTGGTTCCTTTTTTCTGTCTCTTCCTGGTTCCTTTTCCTTTCCCATCTGAGTCGTTCTTTCTCTCTGAGCCCCATGAGCTGTTCGTTCTCCCTCCGTTTTAGTTGTTCAATTTCACACTCATAGAGTTGTTGTTTTCTTTCCCACTGTTCCTCCTGCTCTTTGTTTTCCAATCTCATCGTTTCTTTCAATTGCCTCATTTCCTTCCTGTGTTTCATTCGCTGTTCTCTCACGACTCTTCCTCGTTTCCTCTCCTGTCCTTCCTTCTCCAGTTTCATGGTTTGCTTCATTTGGTTAATCTCCATTTTGTGTTTCATTTGCTGCTGTCTCATTACTCTTCCTTGTTTCCTCTCCTGTCTTCCCTTCTCCAGTTTCATGGTTTTCTTCATTTGGTTAATCTCCTGTTTGTGTTTCATTCGCTGTTCTTTGTCTATCTCGTACTCCAGCCTCAGCTTTTCTTCCAATTGGTCAACCTCAGATTCATGTTCTTTTTGTTTTCTATTCCATTGTTCCTCTCGTTCTTTTCTCTCCAATCTCGTTGTGTCCTTCAATCTCCTGATTTCTCCTTCCTGCTTCATTCCTTGCTCCTTTACTTTCTCCTCGTATTCAAACCTATTTTTTTCCTTTTGTCGTTCAGTTTCAAATTCATACTCTTTCAGTTTTCTATTCCACTGTCTTTCTTGTTCCTCCTTCTGCAATCTCGTCATTTCTTTCAACTGACTGATTTCTTTCTCCTGTCTCATTCGTTCTTCCTTCATTACTCTTTCTTGTTCCTCATTCTTTAGTCTGGCCTTCGCTTCCAGCTGTTCGATCTGTACAGTGTGGTTTCTTAAAGTTTCATTTTCCGTTCTCTTCCTTTCCTCTTTTAACACTCTCAGTTCGTTTTGTAGTTCCCTCTCTTTGTTTTGGTGTTTCTGTAACTCAGAAACTTTATTTTCCAATTCCTTTCTCATCTCCGCACACTCAGACTTTGCTTTGGCTTCTAACTGTTCTTCCGGCTTGCGCTTGTGGTTTTCTACCCGTCTTCCCAGTTCCTCTGTCTCCGTTTTTCCCTCCAGTCCCAGCTTATCAACTCTCTTCGTCATGTCTTGAAGTCTTTTCTCACACTCCACCGTTTCGACCTTCAATCCCTCCTCTGTCTCCTCCTGGCTTTCTTTTAATTTTTCTAATACCTTCTTTACCTCGTGTCTCGTCTTACACGTCTCCCGAATTATTTTCTCGCCCGCCCCGACCGCGGGCCTGACAGCCGTTGCACTCCCCCCAGCTCGTTCGTCCCAGCACGTGGCAGCGCCATTTTCTCGCCCGTGGTCCGCGTTTCGCTCCTCGCCATTGCCATAATGCCTGCCTGCAGGCCTATGCCCATGCTCTGCATCTCACCCCGCATTTCTTTCATTTGGTTTTTCGCTTCGAGTGCGTTTCCATCCATTTTTTTATTTTCCATTTGTTGCGTATTTCTCTTCATTTCGTTGTTCCTTTCTTTCATTTCGGCATTCCTGTAATCCAGTTTGTCATTTATGCTCTGCACGAGTTCCATAACGTGCTGTATTATCACCTGCCCTGGCCACTCCCACTGACTACATTTAGCGGTGGGGTTATAATAAAAAAACCGACCAGATGAACTGCATCGATGCCTTTCCCAACCTTCTGGTACGGGTTTCTCTTGCACGGTGATCTCGTCCTGAGCCATGGATTCTACATTACTATTACACATACCAAATCCACCCGGCACCCGCTCGCCTTGAGACGCCATCTTGCTTCTCGTGAAGGGTTAATTTGCTCGCTCGTAATTTGGAGGGAATCGGGGGTCGCTTCTCTCACCCCTGGACCGATTCCCGTGAATTTAGCCGGAGACAGGAGAGCCCGTTTTCCTGTTCTCCGATACCAGTGCCGCGAGGAGGGCGATGGATTTGTATCGCACGACCTGACACCAGTGTTGCGGTTTTCGCGCCCGCCGGCGTGCTGACGGCCACGTAACTCGAATCGCGGCACGTCGCCCACCGGACGGACAATCCAGTCGTGACCCTCTCGGACTAACGCCGGGAACCAGTCACGGGTGGACCTTTCGGTCTCACCGCGATCGAGCCAATCAGCCCCCGCGTGGGATAGGGTTGCTCGCCAAATTCGACCTACCTAAGTACCCACGCGGAGGGTAGACCGGGCGATCGCACCTCGCCGCAGGTCGACTTCGGACACGGGCCACTTAAGCGACCCGTTCCGTACTATCAGAATAACCGAGCGGTGTTATCGTCGACCTCGACGGTTCGATTAATTATCGGGCGTATTCAGCCCACTACCAACCCTTTACGTGAAGCAAGATGAGGATTCAATGGGAGAAAAAGACGAAGCGAAGCGGGAGAACAGTTCAACAATAAAGCACATTTATTCGCGGCACACGGGAAGCACACAAATACAATTCCACCAAATGCACACAAAAAAAAGAAAACACACTTCCATTTACACAAAAAGCAAATATAAAAGTGAAAACAATGCAGAGCTAATACCGACTACCGAGCACACGGCAACACTTATACAATTCTACTTCACAGACGGCGCCGACAACACATACCCAAAACCAAGGAAAAGAAATGTCCCCAAGAATGAGGCAGGCCTGAGGCCGAGACCGGGTCGCGCCTACCCGTCTGGTGATGAGACGCGGAGCGGCGATGGCGCCGCACTCCACGGGCCTCGCGGACAGTGCCTGGCAGGGGTGGGAAAAGGGGCCCCTTGGTCGCACTATCTCAGCGCGGGGGAAACAGGAGGGGGTTGCTGATGCTCGGGGTATAGAGGATCTTTATTATCCCTGGTGTGCGTCTCCACCTCGGCCAGGTCGCGCTGCCGGCCTCCCTCGGGCGTGCAGCTCCTGGCACCGACGCGAGCACCCCCTCGTCTGCCTTCGCCGCTGCCGCCTCTCCGCCTCTGGACTCTCCACCCTGGACTCTTCTTTGGGCTCCCCTCGTTCGACTCTCTTCAGCTTCTCCAGCTACTGCAGGCTTCGGGCTCCAGACTTCCACACTCTTCTCTGACTCTTTCTCCCTCCGACTCCTTCTCGTTCTCCTGACTGACGAACACCGTCCTTTTATCCCCCCCGTAGCTTCGCCTTTGACCCCCTCCCTTTGACCTTTCACCTCGCTCCCCATTGGCCCGAGAAAAAGTGGGCGTGAAGGCTTTTTGATCCACAAATTTGCATATATCGATCGCCCTGGAGGCGGGGCCAAATCGCCCCTCGCTCACCGATTGGACGGCAAAAAGTGGGCGTGTGTCGTTTTTGATCCGTTTTTGAAGCACAGAATCCGTGATTTTGTACACGCTGTTCAACGTGCGCCCTACACGAGTCCAGCATCGGTGCCCATGAGTGGCGCGAGATGACGGTGATGCGATGGTGGCGAGTTGTGACGGTAAAGGTCGTGGCGGTTGTGGTGAAGCGGCGTTGTGGTTGGTGGTTGTTGTTGTGGTTGTGATGGTAATCATGGCGGTTGGTCCAAAATAAAGATAGTAAAAGAAAAACGGCTATCCTGAAGAGTCGCAGCTCGCATAAATGACATGTATTCCCACTAGACAACGGGTCTGGGCCTAACTACACATGCACTTACCGAGATACCTCACCTAAGGGACCTGAATGGTGGTTTGCGAATCTGGTAACCACAACAATATATATATATATATATATATATATATATATATATATATATATATATATATATATATATATATATATTTATGTTTTTTTCTCTTCTTCCGATTCTGTCTTTTAAGGCTTTCAGGTTTGATGAAGTAAAAAGGGGAAGTAAGAACCTCCCTGCATCTTCTTCGCAGAACTCACAATTTCTATATTTTTATGTTGTTTTTTCTTCTTCAAATTCTGTCTTTTAAAGTTTTCAGGTTTGATAAAGTAAAAAGGGGGAGTAAGAACTTTCCTGCACTTTCTTCCCAGAACTTTCTTGATATTGCTCTCATCAAGCACCATCCAACAAAGAACCACATTGATAGGTTTAGATCCCCAAGAGTGGTAGAAACCACATTTCAAGTCTCCAAAATAAACCCAACTTTCCAAGTCTCCAAGGTAAAACCAGATTCCTGTTGAGTTTCCAAGATATGTATCACATTGTGAGTTATCAAGACAGAACCCACATTTCTAGTCTCCAAAAAGATAACCATCTATCCAAGACTCCAAGGTAGAACCACAATTTCCAGAAATATAGTGGGTTTCAGTGATAGATCTCACATAGTATAACTGTGGATCATCAAGGAAATCTCCATTTTTCCAATTTTTATGGGTTTCAGTCATAGATCTCACATAGTATAACTGTGGATCATCAAGGAAAACTCCATTTTTCCAATTTTTATGGGTTTCAGTGATAGATCTCACATAGTATAACTGTGGATCATCAAGGAAAACTCCATTTTTCCAATTTTTATGTTGTTCAGTGATTGATCTCACATCGTATAACTGTGGATCATCAAGGAAATCTCCATTTTTCAAAATGTCTGAAATTTGTGAGTCTCCAAGGTAGGTTCCATATTTAGAACCATCTTGGCATAACCCTTTTCCCAAGTCTCCAAGGTAGTTATTTAAACCATCAAGGCAGAACTCATTTTCTGATTTTTTCAAATTTTGTGAGTCTTCAAGGTAAAATTTGTATTCTGGCTCATCAAGGTATAACTTGTTCAGTGGGTATTGCCTTGATAACTCACAATGAATACTATTGCTGTAAAGCTCTTTTTCAGGATTTGCTGGTCTCCAAGGTATAACTCTTTGGTTGGGTCATCAAGGACGAGCTCGTTCTGTGGGTCTTGGTAGCTCACAAGGTCTTCAACCAAACTGACAATTTCGTCCCAAGTTGTAGCAAAAGCAGTATTTTCAGATACAATTTCCTGTGAGAGAAAATAATAATGTATTAATTAAGTGATTTAATTATTAAATGAGTCTATTGTGGGGGGAAAATTTATATTAATGTATTCTAAATTGTAACAAATGGAGTTTTAGAAATGCAACTTTTATGTTACAAGTTGAATTGGCTGTCCTTTCTGGCCAAGAGACTTTTGCCCTAAATGATGATAAATGTCTTGGTCTGGAGCGGAGTGACCTGAGCTGATAACAGCGAACCTTTGCCTCGAAATGTACGAAGTGGCTTCTCGTCTCAAGGACACGTCTGCAGTCTGGGTTGATAGGCCCCACCACTCTCTCATGAAAGTATAAAATGCTTTGAAATATAAAATTGTTTCAGTGCAAGTACCTGAGGAAGTATTAGAATCTCAGTGGCTTGTGCTCCTTGGAACTGACCAAGTACCAAGTTAGAATAAAACTCTCTGATGTAATGTGGAAGTGAATTGAATAGGGTTGGTCTAACTGTTAACTAAAGTAAGAATAAATGAAATAGAACCAAATAATATTGCAATCAATGGGGATTCTTAAGTTCATTGTATGAGGGTGAAGAGTGTATGGTAGAAAATTAGAAAATAAATTGTTTCACAAGGAAGGACTTGTGTGGACATCAGTTTTATTAGTGTCAATGGGTTTTATGCAGGATTTTATAACCAAATCAAAACATTAAACTCTGCCTGAAGTCAAATAGGATTCCACAATCGGCCAGGTAGAATCCTTCAATGATCACAACAAGGTGGGTTAAAAAAATCCACATCACTATGCTTCAATCAAACTCTGTAAATAGGAAAATAAAATCTTACCTCAACAGATAAGAGGTTTGAATCCAGTTCATCAACTTGACGGTTTAGTTCCATACAAGTAGTAGAAATCCAAGGAACCCCAAAATCATCCCACTCAAGGTCCAGCTCGTTCTGTGGGTCTTGGTCACTCATAAGGTCTTCAACCAAACCAACAATTTCACCCCAAGTTGTGGCAAAATCGGTATTTTCAGATACAATTTCCTGTGAGAGAAAATAATAATGTATTAATTAAGTGATTTAATTATTAAATGAGTCTATGCTTAAATCAAACTCTGAAAATAGAAAAATAAAATCTTACCTCAATAGATAAGAGGTTTGAATCCAGTTCATAAATTTGAAGGTTTAGTTCCATACAAGTAGTAGAACTCCAAGGAACTCCAAGCTCAGTACAGCACTCCATTCTCAATGAAAGTAAAAAAAATGTTTAAAATGGAGTCTGGGCTTGAATGTTTTATACAGAAAGATTGGTTTCCCTGGGCAACTCCAGGCAAGCCCAGGCAAGCCTTCCTTGGGAAATTTTTCAAAACCGTAACATTCTAGAATTTTCTAGTGATTTCTTTGTGAGTCAGAGATGAACTGGAAATTATGTAATAGTAGGCGGGGCTTAGTACAAGTGGGTGGGGCTTCGGAAAGTGGGCGTGGCTTATAAAAATACCTCATGAAAAGTGGGCAGGGCTTATGAAAAGTGGGCGTGGCTTATGCAAAAATGATCTGGGGCTCAGGAGGTAGTCAGATGAGAGCATTAAGAGAAGTTTATCATTTCATAATGACACAAAAGGGGTATCTTGAAAAATATAAAGATTCAAATGTTTTATTTTTAAATATTTAAGATGGGGATTATTGTGCAAAGAAAATTAAACTATTGAAGGAATTTGAGAATAAACAAATCTTTGTTGGTTCAATGAGTGAGCTAAACAATATGCATTGGTTATTTGAAAAAGAGTGCCCCCTAGGCTTACATGTTTCAGATATTTCTTTAGAATCACTTTTAACAAAACACATTACTACTTTACTACTTGAACAAATCTTTATCTTATTGCATTGGTTATTTGAAAAGAGCGCCGCTAGGTTAAAAGGGGAGACAAATAATATACCTTGGGATAAAAAGGGGGTTTATTTTTAGGGGAAAAAAAATATGAATCGCTGAAAGTCCCCCATTCACTTGCATGGGGAAAAGTGAGCCAGAATCAGTATATTCACCCCACTCATATCTCCATTGGTACGGAAGACAATTATGATACCAAGAGTTTGTTTTAAAATGATAGTTATGAAAGTAGTTTCATAGCTGATCATGAAAGTACTGAAGATCAAACTGAAGATGAATTTTATTTTAAGTAAAGTTTTATGATATAAATATGAATGGAATACCAGATCTTGAGCCTCCAGAATTCTCTGATTCTCCATATGACAAATTTGAGAATTGTCCTGCATGTGATAGAGTGGGATGAAACACAGAGTCAAAAGCCCATAAACAATGTATATTTTGTGATTATCTTCTAAATAATGAAAGTAAAAACTATAAAAAGGAACATAACTGTTTCAAAATTATACCAAAAATGAATTTCTTTACATGATTAAAAAGATAAATGAATGTTAAGTACGAGGGTGATAATAGACCTTTTCTTACAAGAGAAGAGACTGAACAAATGATGGTAATGTTTCATAGATTGATGATGTACGTATATATATATATATATATATATATATATATATATATATATATATATATATATATATATATATATATATATCTATCTTCTTCTTTCGGCTGTTCCCATTAGGGGTCGCCACAGCGGATCATCCGTATGATCCGCATAGTGATTTGGCACGTTTTACGCCGGATGCCCTTCCTGACGCAACACTGGTCGCCTTTTACGACACAGGGATATGGTACACCTATTTTAACCGGGGTAAACACCGGGCCAGTACACTGGTACTCATTTCGCCGACCTCGGAAGGATGACAGGCTGAGTCAACCCCCTGGTGTATTAATTCAGTGGCCCAACGGGGCTTGAACTCAGGACCTTTTGGATCCCAAGCCACTGCCCAAACCACTGCGCCAACACCAGGCTTTGTATATATATATATATATGTATATATATATATATATATATATATATATATATATATATATATATATATATATATATATATATATATATATATATATATATATATATATATATATATATATATATATATATATATATATATATATATATCTTTGCATATGTTTCTATATATTTTCCTCTTTGTCTTTCGTCTTTGTCTTTCATACATATATCTTCTTCTTCTTCTTTCGGGGTCGCCACAGCTCCTGTTATGGGTTGCTACAGCGGATCATCCGTTATGATCCGCATACTGATTTGGCACAGGTTTTATGCCGGATGCCCTTCCTGACGCTACCCTGGTCGCCTCTTATGACACAGGGATAAGGATTGGGTTTCGCCATGATTCCGGGCTGCCCTACACCCTCTCATAGCGCGGCCCAGTGCAGAGCTCCCGTCCTCAAGCCATCCTCCAACCCCAGCCTCCGAGTCGCCGGATTACAGGCGCACGCCACTACGCCCTGTGTCTTTCATATATATACTATATGAAATAAGAAAAAGTATCAAAAAAAGTATATATATATATATATATATATATATATATATATATATATATATATATATATATATACATACATACATATATATGTACAGTATATATATATATATATATATATATATATATATATATATATATTTTCCTCTTTGTCTTTCCCTCCTCCCCCCAAGAGGTGATAGAGTGGACTGCATATGTTTCTTTTAGATTACTTTGTTGGATAAATGTGGTGATGATGTAGCACAGGCATGATAAGCCAAATGGCATGTTATCCCCAGTGTTGAAGTCGGTTGTGTATTTCTCATCTATTCCTTGTATATTCTGTAGATTTTTTGTCAGCAGTATGAGCTCAGCACGATCAGTATTCAGCTCGTAAACCGCCAAACGGCCTCAGGGACTGCACACGCAACAGCAATCACAAGAGGGAAAATTATTCAGAATGTGTGCGGTCTCATCTACAAGTATAAATAATTAATGTATCCTTTGTCTGTAAAAAACAACAATATTTTGTTCAACAGACAGTACAAATGCTAATCAAACTATCTTTGTCTCCATGTGCACTGAACCTCAGTGTTCTTGCTGTCTCTCCATTGTTGTCTTCTCCGAGTTAATGCCCATCTATCTCCATGTCTTTTTCGTTTGTTTGGCCACAGTCTCTGGAATTTTGCGTATCATTCACAAACGTCCAATGCACCTCCTATAATGTCTGTTCCCAACTAAAATCATTCGAATTTTGCAACCTCTAACCATACATCTACTTGAAGCCAATCACATGATCCCAACATTCATCTTGGGTTCGAAATCCATTAATTGATAATGTGCTATTGTTCTAATCTTGTGGAATTGGATCATTGTAAACAGGAGTAGTTGGTTACCAAGTAGTGCAGCTCGTCATCCTTTGAAGGGAATCTGTTGCTCCATATCTGCGATCTAAGTGATGTAAAGATTCCATGTTACAATTTCACGCTCGCAAGACTCAGCCTTTGGGCAGCTACCAAAGTTAAATTCCAAATTCTCCGTTTGGGTAAAGTGCAGTGTTCCTGATATACAGCTGCAGTTGTAGTTTCAAGAGGTTCAGTAAATTGTGAACTTCCAAAGGAAATCAAAAACCCACGAATTCATGCGACCTCGTCCTGACGTGGGAGACATTACCTGGGCTGGTGTTTTCTTTTTTTATTTCTACACGTAGATTGAACCAACAGTGTTTATTTGTTATTTTGTTCTCACCTTGTCTCTTTACGACCAGAAAAATAGGTGTTTCAAAAGTAATCAAGTTTAATTTTTAAAATGGATTATTTTCACTCTCTGTTCTACAAGACGAATGACGGTGTACCTGGGCCAATGTCCAGGCACACACCTGTCTTGGACTCATGGAGGGAAGTATGCATGTTGTGAAATTCGAAAGGACAAATAATACCAGATCTCCCACCTCAACTTCATTGTGAACGGACGGACGGAAGGATCGAAGGACATCGACACCCATATTATTAGGTCATGTTCGAAGAGATGACCTAAAAAGGCACTTTTTATCGTCTCTGACTGTTGATTTATTGTTGTGTAATCCCCCACTCTCCATGCGTTCCTCCTTGTGTCAGCTATTCAGCATGTGACTCAACACCCCCCACCCAGGCTGTCTTAGAAGTGTGCACACTCGCCCCTGAGCGGTGTAGCTTGGGTTCGAATCCTGACACAGCCATCGTGGCGTTTTGCAAGGTAATTCATCATTGTGTGTGCCATCATAATATAATGGGCGTAAGCCTGCAACTTCTAGCACACTTTTCTCTGAACTTATTCTGTTCATACTTCCGAAATCTTCACATTATGCGTTCCATGTATTTACGCAGGTGATAGCGGATTCAAAAAATCAAATATAGATTGAATTTTCAAAGAGGAATCGATGACGTCACAATCAGCAGCGTTCGGAAGCAAACCAACGGCCAGGTCCAAGACAACGTGCTTAACTTAACTGAGTCCATGAGTTCAGGACGTTTGTTCAACTCAGCATTTATGACTTTTATCCTGCCATGTTGTTAATCTGTTGATGGAGGTAATATAGAAACGATGAATATCTCAAATCGTTCGTGTTATTCATCCGGCACTATGTGTCAAGGCCAACAATCTAAAGCGACTGGTCTGAAACGCTACCATGGGCACCCAGACACGCCACCAATATAAACTGAGCTGTTGAATGTGGCGCAAAACATCCAAAGAAACTACCGTAACCGAGTATTGTGATCCGTCCTGTCCCCCATACCCATCGTAGACGGGTATCTGCTCGTCCATAGAATAGACGTTAAACTGCACATCCCATTTGATGGTACTCTTTGGTGGACATTAAAGATCCCACGGGTGTCCTTCGTGAAGAATAGATGCGTTATCGCTGGCACCCTGAACAATACCTGCTCAAGCCTACAGGTGGCACTGCATCAGTGGCACAGCCACACCATCAGCCAATGATGCTCCTCACGGCCATTTGCAGCGTCGGAAAAAAGACGAATACTCCAAACGAAATTGCTGCACAATATTTCAGTTCAAACAAGTGCCTCAGAAATAAAATGGTTGTGTTGTTATAAAGATTATTTGATCATCATCATTATTGCAAAACTCGTTAATGAATAATAAAACAAGAAAGACGTCAGTGCGGAGCACGATACTTGCAAAATCCTGAACACAAATTTGTCCTTAAAAATTATTGGTGGTTGAATTCAGTGACCTGAAATGCAAATCTTGTTCAAATTTAGGGTCAATCGGTCCTGGTTGCGAAATAAAATTTGGCATCAACATTACTCACACCTGTTTTCATTTGAAAAGTGATCGTTGAGCTTTTCAAATGCAGCCCAGGAAGCGGCCGCCATAAACGGGAGACAAACGAACACGAAAGACACTGTGGTTCATAATGTAAAGGGATGACTTTCTTTCCAAGGAAGTTCAACACAGAAAGATAAACCATTTGGCACATCAAGCCTGCACAATGGTTGCTAACCAATGATAGTTTTTTTGTATCCATAGCTAAGGCTCATGGAAGAGTAAGAATACTGTAATGCATAATGTTTCCTTCATCGAGTAATGTTCCCTCTACTGCCTCTGATCACTGTGTGTGCATGTCGATTTCCGAAGGCGCTGAGTCTGGGTGCGTCGAGTGTCTAGAGTACTGATACCTAGGTGCGTTGAGTATCAGATGCACTGATCATCGAGATGTCAAGGTGGACAAGCCGATGAGGAGTCTTAGGATACTCTGAATACCGGATGTCAGCGGACCAACATGGATGCTCACTGCTCCGATGCAAGCTAAGGTTCCCTGACGGCACGTAATGTTGATGTACAAACTGTTTGTGGACATAGTAGATTAGAGATGGGTGAGATTGAGCAGGGAATGCAGAGAGATTAGTGATGTCGACTACAAAGTAATGTGTGTAGTTTAAGGGACGATGGGGGTGAGCAAGTGTTAGAGGGAAATTACTCAGAGATGGTATCACTGTCGCTCTCGAAAGGATGGAATGCATGCAGGAACATCGGCCCAGAAATTGATGAATAAATGGTGGTGTGAAATAATGATTGAGTGGGAATGAGTCCCGCCCAAGCCAACCCAGGACTAGTTAAAGGCTAATTAGCAGGATCCAGAAACTTTTTTTTATGGAAGTCACTCCATGGTTGGTGCTGTGGATAGAAAGTTGTGTATTGCATTGTGTGAAAGTGAAATTACGGGCTGGGACTGTGGCTCTTTGAAGGTAGCGTACGGTTGTGAAGGGCACCCCGGGTGCTGGAAGCACGCCAGCCCAGAGTAGGCCGTGGACCCTGAGGAGTGAGCCAAATTAATGGGCCCGGGTACCTCAGAAGAGGACACAGGGCACCAAGTAACAGAAAGAGCACCGGGGGGGGGGGGGTTGGTAGGGAAGGGACACCGGGAAGAGCTCCCCCCATAATTTGATGTGGAGCAGGTAATCTCAGTGGCAGCCACAGTAGTTTGGGGGTGCCACGGTAGAGTAAACACATGGGCAGACCTGCAAATGGAGTCACACAGCCCAGCCACAAAATTAGGCCGAGCCGGTCTGAGCACCAAAACGCGGGACGACAGGTGATTAAGGTTTATAGAACCGTATAGTTTCAGGAGAGACATGTTGTGGAGTCTCAGGGGAGTGTAAAGAATGATGTAAAAACTGTGAGGTTAGTTCGAAATATTTCTTTGTCACAACAACCACCACCCAGATGATTGCCGGGCACTGGAGTCTCCCACCCAAGGAACCTGCAGACGCAACTCAATATTGTGCTAAGGTTCTCCACAAGTCCACCTTTTCTCTTGAGGGGGTTAAAATGAACTTACTGGACCCCAAGAGACACCATAGATAGAGACGCAGAGACAGTAAAAGAGAAGAGCGGGGGGGGCGGGGGGGACAAGCAACAGAGCGGGAGGGGGGTCAGACAGGGATAGAGGGGCATGGACAATGACAGGGATTGGCCCATGGGGGACATGTTAGGTAAGAGCCGAGCTAGCCGCCTGATCGGCCAGCAACACCATCCCCTTGGGTACATGTGCAGCTTCGCGAGGTCGGCCACAACACCTGCTGGCTCAGTTTGCTTTGCCATGTTGCCAAAGTTTGCCTTATCATACCCCACCCTCCAAGAAGAGCTCATCATGTTCAAACGACAAGGACCATGCATGTTGTCATCAATTGCCGTTGACCAAAGACCATTTATGACCCTTGCTGTTGGACATCATGAAAGACCAGTAACGATTGTATAAAGTGTATACATTGCAACCACCTGGTCAAATGTGTGTGGATAAAAGGTTGAATCGCGAAACTGTCATTATTCCGTGCACTAAATAAATGCATCAGAATAGTTACACAACGCATTAAGTTTCATTATTCTTTTTTTCGTGGGGACATGTATGAAGATAATTTTTCCTGGCCAAAAATGTTTCACTCAGGGATCCATTAGGATAGGTAATGGTGCTGAAGGGACTACAGCTGAAATGTACTTGAGCCGGCAGACTCAGGATGGCTCTGGTACAGAGGAAGGGGTGGTATGACGGTTTTCGGACACACCGGGAGACACATACAACACACATTAAGGAACCCTAGTGCTGTTATATTATCATATATTGTGGAGCTGAATTACCTCTCCCATATCAACGGAAAGGGAATATGCATTGTTTGTTTCGAAGACTCGGACCCCCTTTGTGACTCATATTTTCCATCAAATTCTCTGTCTCTCTGTCTCTGTCTCTCTGTCTCTCTGTCTCTCTGTCTCTGTCTCTCTGTCTCTCTGTCTCTGTCTCTCTGTCTCTCTCTGTCTCTCTCTCTGTCTCTCTCTCTGTCTCTCTCTCTGTCTCTCTCTCTGTCTCTCTCTCTGTCTCTCTCTCTGTCTCTCTCTCTGTCTCTCTCTCTGTCTCTCTCTCTGTCTCTCTCTCTGTCTCTCTCTCTGTCTCTGTCTCTGTCTCTCTCTCTGTCTCTCTCTCTGTCTCTCTCTCTGTCTCTCTCTCTGTCTCTCTCTCTGTCTCTCTCTCTCTCTGTCTCTCTCTCTCTCTCTGTCTCTCTCTCTCTGTCTCTCTCTCTCTGTCTCTGTGTCTCTGTCTCTGTCTCTCTGTCTCTCTGTCTCTCTGTCTCTGTCTCTCTGTCTCTCTGTCTCTGTCTCTCTGTCTCTCTCTGTCTCTCTCTCTGTCTCTCTCTCTGTCTCTCTCTCTGTCTCTCCACCTCTGCAGCGCATCCATACATGCTTGTTGCAAAATCAAACAAGAAAAAGAGCAATCAGATATTGCAGACCCTCACCACAACTTGTTTTGTGTGGTGCATCTTGGGTGATGATTGTGTACTGGTGTGCTATGTAATTAATAAAAGACAACTAGAACTGCCACTTGATAACTGCTGGCAGTGATGACTGAGTACGAAGACGTCTCGCTTTGATGTAACCTCCCTTTGATCGGACACTTGATCCTGACCCATGACGTTCATTATTATTCAATTGAATCCAGAATGGGATTAAAATTAATTTCCGTTTCAGCTGCTACTCCTCTACCCTCAAACCCATCCAGGCACAGCCAAGTGAGCCTGATAAAATAAAAAATAAAATAAACAAGCTCGAATGAGCAAAGATCCTCATCCTCTTCATGATGATGTCATAAAATCGAATATGACGTCATTGTGATGTACCAGGTTTGCGATAAATTATCTGTGCTAATGCCCGGCTTGATTCCTGCAAACAAACTTCAAACAGCTTGCCTAGTTTCGGAGATAATGGTATAGGCGATTTCCATTAGCGGCGATATGACGCCGTCAACTTTTTTTCTAGGAGGAATTTTCAAAATCGGAGATGGTTACTGTCTGCGCAGGGTATTTTTACATATACATGCCAATTTTGAGGAAGTTTCGATGAAAACTGTAGGCTGTGAAACAAACTAGTTTCGAGATAACGGTGTAGGTGATTGCCATTAGTGGCGATATTATGCCGTTAACTTTTTTTCAGAGAAGAATTTCCAAAATCGGAGATGGGTACTGCCTGCGCGTGGGCTTTCTGCATATACATGGCAAGTTTCACGAAGATCCGATGAAAACTCTGGGTTGTGAAACAAAAAAAAAACGAGGAGGACGAGGAGGAGGACGAGGAGGAGGACGAGGAGGAGGACGAGGAGGAGGACGAGGAGGAGGACGAGGAGGAGGACGAGGAGGAGAACAACAACAACAACAACAACAACAACAACAACAACAACAACGCCGGGCTCTCTTAGAGCCACGTTCGTTACGCGAGACACGGCTAAAAAGTCCACAAGAACAACAACGTGAGTGCCTAAGTCACATTTGCTCTACGGCTAGGATACGGCGGCTGTACCCCCCCCTGAATTGATAGAAACGTGCGGCGGCCGCAGAGTTTGTGAGGTGGCCTCAGGGTGGCCCTACGCCATATGGCTATCTTTTACACGTAGGGGTCGCCGTGGAATTATAGGGCGGAGTTATAACTTTTTTCATTTCTACGTTGGCCGTAGCAATTCGACAAGCCAAGCTGTGATGTAGATGTGTTCCACGTCGACCGTAGGTAGGGCGTACGGTGGGCTTGCGTTATTCGTGCGGCTGCCGTAGGCTCTTATCAATGAAAAATGAATTTTGCCAACTCCCAAAAAATTACGGCGGCCGCACTATTTCCACGGTCGCCGTAGGGTAGTCCTAAGACGTCCCTGTGTTCAACGTACGGTGGCCTTGCGGTCTGTGTGACTACCTGCGGGCAACGCAGGGTCGATGCACGGGTCCCCATACGCCCGCCATGCATCCTACGTACGGCCTCCGTGGCAGTCTGCATCGACCGTGCGTCCACCGTGCGCTACCGTTAGAGATCGGAGTATAGGTGTTTGCCTATACTCCGAACTGATATATTCAGTTATATATTATACTTATAGTATATTCAGTCATATATACATTATAATGGTATATTTTTATTGCAGTAAAAAAAGAACTGGTATATATACCCACTCATTACCGTCCGTCTGTCCGCACGTTCGCCTTAGGGACCCCTGCGGTCGTCTTGCGGGCACCTTGAGGCTACCTTGCGTCTGCCTTGAAAATTCTATGGTCGCCGCAGGGACGCCCTAAGGTCACCGTGCGACATCAAATCAAAGACCGTACGGCACCCCCACGTTTTCTGTCTCCACAATTTCTAAATACGCCGTGCGGCTCCCCGAAAAATAAAAACATACATGACTGCTACATTGTGTGACCGTGGAAATACTGCAGCCACCCTATAATTGCTAGTGGCCATAGATTTTGTAGATCCTATGGCCGCCGTGCGAAATTTGACTTAGGCCTAAGACTTAGAGATCCTCCACGAGGATCTAAAAAAAATCAAAAAGAACCCTGATCAAAAAAAAAAAAAAATTATACCTGCCAGACCATGTGTCCGATCACATTGAAATTTGAAACATATATTCTCCATCACTACAAGATCATAATTGTGAAGTTTCACTTCAATCAATGAAGCCATTCAAGAGAAATAATTGTTTCAAACGATTTCCGCTCAATCCAATATAGTCCAGGAGCGGCAAGGGTGAACCTGGTTTTGTTGGATAAAGTTTTTTTCTCTCTTGTTTCTGGTAGCCTGGGGGTTGCTTATCAAGAATCAGGAGGGTGCCAATTGATATCCTTTGGGCAAATTTTGATATTAACCCCTTCATGTCTGACACGCCCAAACCATGGAAACTTCGAAATTTCCTATCGTTCCATGGTATTAATTCACATAAAATGCATCAAATTTGTGAAATCTGATATTTATTCACACAATGCTTAATGCTGGATGATATATGGATCACAATAGAAAAAAAATTAACCCTTTCCTGGTCATTGATACTAAGCAATTTTTCACAATTCTATTAGCATAACTTCAAAGACCTGAAGTAAAGTGGAAATAATAATGTAAAATAACTAAGAAAGACAATAAGATGAAGTTTCAACCTACTTTTGTCAAGGCCCAGAAATCCAGCATCTGTATGCATTGTGTATTTCAAAATGTCTCACTTTAAAAGCCCCAGAAGTGAGCACATGACCAAAACATGGTTACAAACACTTACTGGCAGATTGCTGGCATTCCGAGTTTAATGGCACCTCAATGGCTAGTTCAGGTTACTGTGGTCCTCGAGCATCCTACACTGAAACATGCACAAAACATGGTGCAAGGTAAGCCTTTATCCCGACAACTGCATCGCTTGCAGCTACAGGGGGGTTCGCTTTTACAGCCGCATCTGATCATTTCCAATATGAATTCAGGGGCAGGTTTAGTGTTGTCCGGTAGAGCAGTTGGGCAAAGTGATTTGTTGGTTATGTCCCTCTTCCATCCAAAGTCTTCTGGGTTCAGTGGTGGAGGGTTAGAACTAGGATTTCGCCATAGAATTGTCTGGAAATGGGCCCTCTTCAAATTTTCAATGAATGCTTCTCTTGTTGGTGGAAGAGCAGTCCAGTTAGGGGAAGACGAATGACCCTTCCCATTCTTTTTACCCCATACAAGCAGCCTTGTGTTGGACATGTCTGCGCTGTCCTTCATGCCATAGCAAGCTGAAATGAAGCGAGTGGCTTGATCAATGACTTGTTCAATTGGAGCATAAACATTTCCTATGGCTGATAAGTCATGTCCATCACCTTTGAGGATCTTGACCACTTTGCCCTTTCCAATACTGAAGTAACACACCACTGTGTCACATCCTGATATAGCATGGGCAGCTAGCAGGTTCTTCACAACTTTCTGGTGCCTCGCCAATGTCGATTTAATGTCAACAATTGCCCTTTCATTGCTTGGAGATTCCATAGTCATTGGCACTTGCATCCCCGCCATTTGGCAGTGATGTCGTAGCAATACAAAGACGTCTGTATCATCCGAAATCACAGAGATCTGGCGGGCCAGTCTGACACAGTGCAGGACTTGCTGAATAATTATGATATCGGCCTCTTCATGATGGTTCTCTCGATCAAACCGGCTCCTCTTTTCTTCCATGCCGACTTCAATCGGGCAAGGCTCCTCTCCTGTCACAACCAACTTGTGCCTTTGTGTACTCTCCTGATGGAAAAGCCTGTCTTGGATAAGTTAGTCGCATATGAGCTGGATGAGTTGTTTCTTGTTTTCAACAGAAGACAAGATGACCTTTTGAGCTGGCAGTTTTGTAGTCCGATGGAGTTGATGTTTGTCTCCTGACCCCTGTCTACTGACCCCTGTCTCCCTGCCATCTCGCGTGGTAGACTTAATACTGTATTCATGGTAGCTATCAAAGATGAGGTAGACATCACTGTTGGTCAGGTAGGAAGTTAAACGACTCTTGACATTTACAATGAAATCAGCTACTGTACCATCTGCTGGCCAATGTATGGTCCATAAAAGGGCTGACCCATCTATGATAGTGACATCTGCATCACCAGTGTTCCTCCGAGAAACTTCAACTTGCAGCAACTTCTTCAGTTTGGACTTGGCTTTAGCAATCCGCATTCCATCCTTCGTGAACATGGCAGTTGGTACAGGTGCAAACTCATAGGCAAACACCTCCTTCACATCAACATCTCTGTCACTGGCTAATAATGCAATGACCCTTGAGTCGATGGCATTCAGGTCATAAACCTTGGTGTCAACAATGTTCACAGATTTGCTGGCAACTGACATCGATTCTACCGTCTTAGAGATGGTACTGTAAAATCCCTCAGGCCATGTGTTCTCAAAGTCTTTTAACATTGCCTCTCCAATCATGACGGCATTTTCAACATTTACAGATACCGGTGCTAGCTTTCCACTGACAATGTTGACAAGACTCCCTTCAGGATGTTCCTTTGGATCCATAGGATCAGTGCAAGTCTCAAGTTTCTGACGGAGACCAGCCCTGTCCGTGGCATCAGCTAGTATTCTTGCCTTGGACTCCTCCTTGTGATGCCGTTGCAGTCTGGTAGCATCAGTTTCCTCTTCTTCTAATTCCATCATGTCCGACTCAATCTTGCAACAGATATGGCGGCTCAGTGCCCAGACTTTCAGAGCATTCAACTTCAGGGTTATCTCAATGATTCCACCAGCACTATGACCGTATCTCATGAACGTGGACTCGATGAACTGGTCGCTCCAGATGCCATTCCATATCCCACGAATATGTCTCGTCACATGCTGTCCCTTGAGGAATAGACTTTGGACTTGGTTGGGCAGCTTCTCCATGGACCTCAGATAGTACACACCATATCTGGCATGGTTCACGTGCCTGGCCGCAAAGTAATAGGGCAACATTTTTCTAAATGTTGCCAAGTGAAGTAACCAGTCACCCTCTCGTTCAGCCCTAATATAGGACATCATCAACAAAACAGGCTTCACCAGTACCTCTACCCACAGTTTTACCGTCCTGCTCTCTCTCTTACAGTCTGATCCAAGGCCTTCATCAGGTCATCCACATTCTCAAATTGATGATCTGCGAACAAGCTGTGGAGCACCTCCTCGGACAGCATCCGCAGGGAACGTGCATTCTGTGGGAACTTTTTGCCACTAAGCATCTTTGGAACCCCGCCAAATACTTCTGAAAGGACATCTGACAGCCCACTATTGGCCATTAGGGAGCCAATAGCCCCAACAAAACTCATCAATGGATGCATGCCTCCTAGACGCAAGAACATATGCTTGAATATTTCTGGTTGATTCCAGGACACCTGGACAGCGACTCGATAGAGCTGTTGGTCACATGTCAAGACGCTAAACTTCTGGCCAGTTTTGAATGTCAGATCTTGGACTCTTTCCATTGCTGTTAACATTGTATCAGTATCAGAAGGCTTCATATCGATCAGCGGTAGGTAGAAGGCTTTTGTCTTGGGTTGTGGAAGATGACCCTGCTCTCTGCTTTCTTTAGTGTTGTACCCATGGAATTCTGGGCAGCTTTCCTTTGTAAGGATATCCTGTAGGAAGCTATGATCAATCTCTGAAGCTCTCTTAACTGCAATCACTTGTTGTGCAAGTGACTTCAGGGTGGGGACGGCCTTGATAGCATCATGTTTTGGCATGGGTGGCTGTTTTGGTCCTTGGGTATCGGTGGATGTCGACGTCATATGGAACCTCTTTGGAATCTTTGGGGATCCTTTTGATTGTTTGACTGGCCTCTTTCTCTGGTGGTGTGTGTGAGTACTGTGCTAGGAGGACTGCAAGTTAGTGGGTGGACTGCCTACCGTTTTGAGAGGATATGTCGGCGTCAAAGTTGTCCGCAATACCCTGAACTAGGCCATCCGCAGCATTTGATATGCCAGCCATCTTCATAGCTGCCACCGCTGCTTCAGCAGCTGATTTCTTGAAACGTCTGTACTCAGTATATGAGCAACAGACCCCATATGAATAGAAATTATTGATAAGCTTCTTTGACTCTAACATCTTTCCAGCTAGGCCTACTTGCAAACTGGTCATTTGGAATTTAACAACACTTGTTACAATTGAACCAATGAGCAACGCTGGAAGTGTACAATCAAGTTTTGGAGAAACCTTTCCTAATAATTTGAGGAGAAAATCACTAACTGTCTCTTTGATAAGGTCCTTATCAATGTCAATGCTGTAGTTGTCTTTGTCAATGTCAATGTTTTTTTTTTATCTCTTGAAGGATGCTCTTACTGGCTTTTCCAATCAAAGTTTCCGTGTCGTCTTCTTCAGTGTTCACAAGTCTAAGAATCTGTGAGGCACAGCTATGAAATGCAATAATATTAGCAATGCCTGGCAAAGAAAGAACCATGAGATGATTGCCAAATAACTCTTGAAGTTTAGACAACAGTGTTCGACGACAAAGTTGGACTCCACCGAACTGGGAATAAGAGTCAAACAGTTCTACCGAATTCCACATTTGTGATCTGTCACTTTTTAGCATTTCAACAACTGACAGAAAAGGACAATCTTCATCACTACCTTTTGACTCCTGGCTACTGGCAGCACCTTCCCCAGGAAGTGACCTAAATGACACAAATCTTTGCCGACAGTCCAGATGGTATCTAGCATCTGCTGCATGGAGATCACTCAGTGCCCCTCAACACGCTGCTGGACAATTTTCGCTACAGCATCATTTCGCTTGATATAAATTTCTATGAGGGACTGCTTCTTGTCTATCTCATGAAAGAGGTATGATTCCCTCCATGTCGAAGGCTGTTTCTTGTCTTTCTCAATAATACAAGTTTCCCCACAGAAAAGACAGTGTTTCTTAAAGTTGAAGGTTTCATCAGAGTATCCTGATAATGAACGCCTCATGACTTTCTGGGAGATAGGATCAGTCTCTTCATCACAGTGACGTTTGTGACGCTGTGTGTGACTTTTAGACGTGTAGGAGGAGACACAACTTTTGTGGCATTTCAAGGTGAATTCCTTGTTTTTCTCCAACGCATCTTCGAGCTCAAAGTGCTTTTCATCACCATATATCTTGCTACATCGGATGATGTTGGCATTTCGGACGGCCGTAGCACATGTAAGCTTCTCTTTCTTGTCTTGACAGTTGAACTTCCATTTGAAGTAGCATTCATCAGTATCCGATTCCATGACTGCCAAGGCTGAAAACGAAATGCAAGACTGTCAAGCTCTCATCTACGGCATTTTTATAACTTATTGCATCAGTACTAACATTGAATTGAGAAATGAAGTGCTTGCCTAATCTAATTAAAACCATTAAAACTGGCCTTTAACTGTATCGATGTTTTAACATACATCATTCCAGTGATGCTTTAGTATTTTTACTTACATTAGGTGCCTTCAAAACAGTCTAAATTCGTGGTCTGATGTCTTGGCTGAGCAACAAGACTTAAAACAAATGCATGGTAAACACATTGATTAAAACAGGAAGTAAAACAATTCTGCAATGCCATCTGATGTACTTTTCAGGAACTCGACTAATTTCTAAGACATGAGTGGCAAAAGAAAGTGGGAAGCCATCATTCTTCTATGGCCAACGCCCATCCCACATGCTACAAAATTGAGCAGAAAAGGGTTAATTTCCCAAATTGTGCCCCTAAAATGATTTTAACATTCTCTACAACATGAATTATTGCAGAATGTAAGTATATTTGAGCTTTTGTTCAGCAAACTTTCTTGAGAAACAGTGGAAACTTGAGTCTTTCAGAATTTGGCTGTATTGGATAGAAAAGGGTTAATATCAAGAGTTCCCCAAGGGATATCATCTGGCACCCCCCTGATTCATGATAAGCAAGCCCGAGACTACCAGAAACAAGAGAGAAAAAAAAACTTTATCCGACAGAACCAGGTTCACTAAAAATTGGGGGTTTGGTTCCTGGACTAATACGGCTGCCAGACCATATTATTTGTGAACACATTGGTATCCCCAAAGCTTGGGGAACATTTGTGTGAAGTTTCCCTTCGATCTGTCCTGGAGAAGATGTTATTTCCAGGTTTTAGGGTAAATCCAATATGGCTGCCAAACCATGTGAACGCTTTGGTCCTCATGGATAGGTGATCATGCGTGTAAAGTTTTGCCTTGATCTGTTCAGCTGTTTCAGAGAAGATTTTTGAAAGTTAAAAAAACAAACAAACAATAAGGCTGCATCCTTGTGACCGATGACATCCTTAATTTTTTTCCTGTTGACCAATATATCCCCAGATGACCCTCAATGTTTCATACTGATCAGATGTAGCATTCTACATTTGTACTTAAGATGTGATAATGAAGGCACCTATGACATCCTCAGGAAAAAGTCACACATATTGCCCATGAGGAGAGTACTTGCCATGTGCCAAGTTTCAATTTTTTCCTTGGTGCAGTTTCAGAGATACAGAGGTCCAAACTTTTTCCTTTTTCCAAAATGGCTGCCACACCACGTGATGTATGACATCATAATTCTCATTAAAACAGTCCACATTAGTAGTCATTCTTGTGGTGAAAATTTAGTCTCAATCCAACAAGCGGTTGCAGAGAAAAAACACTCATATTCTGTGTGGACAAACAGATAAACAGACAAACAAACACCAGACCAACAAACTGACACAAATGCAATACCCTCTCCTCTGGCGATGCTGGAGTATCAGGAGGAACCAACGCATTCCAATCCAGCGGTGCACAGAGAAAAATCAGTTAAGACCTATCAGGAACGGCCAAGCTGAAGGACTGAATGGATGCCCTGCGAGCAGGCATGAAGCTACTCCACACCTGAAAACAAACCCCATCACACTGCTGAGTCACCGTCCCCACCAGCCACACTGGGTCAGAGGGGAAAGGTCGAAGGTGGGGAGGTATATAAGGAATGTAGGTTATACAAGAATTGTCTTCGATGTATGAAAATAAAACAGCCTAAAAATCCTACACCAGACAAAGAAGAGGCAAGGGGACCAAAAAATCTGGCCAATTTTTATGCAGAACCAGGAAAGGAAGGAGCTGTATCCTTATTTGGCAGAGAGCCTGAAACAAGGCAGACCTGGAGGTTTAGTCTTTGCATCCAAAGAAGACGCAGCTGTTACGAATCTTGAGGCTGATTTACATCGAGCAGCTGCCCTATCATGTAACCATGAGGAGGCATATACGAAGTTGTTTGTTCCTGTACACAATGCTGTAAAACACAATGAAGTGAAAAGTTTTGCTATTCTTTCAAATGACAGACAGTATTGTGATATCTGCAGCAGTCTTTGATAAACACCAAAGGGATGGATGAGATGAACTCTCGGTAGCGTTTGGGAATCGGGGATACCCAGAGATGAACTCTGGGAACTCTGGGTCTGCCGCACCATGAGCTGCCTGCTTTATTGCCTGAACGAGTGCGCTGATCAAAGGACTCTGACGGCACTAGGCAGTATGCAATCCTCGGGTGCAGAGGCTCCACATACATCCAACTCTGCTGATGTTGCACCGACACACCACCACATTCCCTTCCCTCCACTTTGCAATGAACACAATCCCGCCTGCTTGTGTGGGTGAGTGAGGGGCCGCAACCACACCTCACTCTTCTTTTCTTTCCCTCTTCCTTTCTACTTTCCCAGATGATTGTGTGGCACGCTTGTCTGTCTCTGATCTTAGATAATTAAGAGTGTTTAAGGGACTCTTCTGTGGCAGGGGTAATTGCTTTTCTTTTTGTATGTGCTTGTAAATAATTGTGATTGGAAATAGGTGCTTGTGAATCATGTCGCTGTAAATATGTGCCTTCTGGGAATCATTGGTAAACTGATTTCAAACCTGCTCGATTGTCTCTTTTCCTTCATTGGCTCAGCATAGCATGTACTTAATGAACAGATGGAAAGTTGTACCCCACTAATTTGTTCCAACATCCCACCCATGGTTTCATTCGGACATACTAAGTAAGTAGATAGGGGTGGGGCGTTGAGAGCACGGTTCCACAGTTGGGGTCATTATATCACCAATAGGTTGTGAAGACCCTGTTCAACCTCGTTGCCCCAACTGGCATCTGCGGTTGCATAGCAACCGGTTGGGCTGTGGAGTTATCCGTTACCTGCGGCTGTGGAGGTTGAGTGGCATGTCTGAGAGCCCTCCCCCCTTTCCTCCTCATGAACCCACACCCTTCGGTCGACGCCGAAACCATAACAATATATACATACAGTACGTACTGTTGACTTCACAAGGCCCATGACACCTATCAGCTCCAACCTTTCGATATTTGATGAGCCATTTAACAGCTGCTTTGGTTGTTTTACACTGAATGGAAAACTTATAGGGAGGGCATGGCAACTGTGAATTTGACACTTCTGAATAGGCTTACAATATAGCACCAAAATGGTGGATGTATGAAATTTTTTTCAAGTTACAATTGTGGGTGGCGTCAGGACAGCTGTCAAATTAATGGGTATAGAGTGGACATCCAGACATACAAACACTTGTTCCATTATATATAGATTATATACAGGAGGTAGGCAGGGGTGGGATAGATCTGTCAATGTTCCACAGTCATACGCATTATGTATCTGACAAAATTTAAATATTAAGAAAGCATCCCAACAAAAAGTTGAATGAAAAAATTTTCTTCCCTATAATCACCAATTCATATATCTGGATTTGTGGACTCTTATCTCCCAATTGCTTTGCAATGTTTAGTAAAAATAATGTTGACTTTCAGTTGCTTTCCCCTAAAAGAAATAATTGGAAATACAAGAATCCAAGTGCAGATGCAGCAGGGACGGACGATTTGATAAGCACTTTAACATGGGCTCATTCCAGCCGAGACCTGCTATACTGTAACAGAGTCTGTCTTTGTTACCGTTTCATGGGATCACTGGCAGGCACAGTGTTTTGCATGCTGATGGTGCGGGGATCACGGCGTCAGCCTGTCAATCTCGTCAAGGCCTGCTGGGTAGAAAGACGTGACATCTACTGGGAGCACGTGCTGGGTTGTGTGTGAAGACAGAGGGTGTGACATTTCTCCACAGCACCAAGTTTAGCAGGAATGAACTTTGCTTCTTTTGGCTAACGAGGGATGTTGATCCTCAGAGCGACCGAGCCTCATGGGGTTCAGCTGGAGAGTTTGTGGAGATGAATACTGTGTGCTTTACAAAACTATTGACAGATTCACGACCAATACGAACTTGATTCGTGACTAAGAATAAGTAATTCGGTTACAATTGATGCTTCATTATTTGTCCTTAGATTCTTTACGGTTGGATAGCAATTGCAAAAAAGAATGTTCCAAGATATTGGAAAAAGAACTGGGCCTTGTCAGAAGGGCATCTAACATACTCTGTGGTTAAATGCCTTGGACAAGATGGGCGGTGGTGGGGATGATTTGGCAGGTGGGTGTTTGGGAGAATAGCATGGCCATTTGAATTCCAGGATGTGCTTTTGCATGCATTACCCAAATAAATTCTGGGAAGTTTGTCATGTATTTAAAAAATATTTTTGGGTTCCATGGCTCGTGTAGCAAGTAAATATGCATTTGGCTAAGGCTGAACGAGGTCGAGGCCGTTTATTCCTCACGAGCAAACACCACACATCGCTTCACTGATGGGAATACCAAGGGGGTGGGGAGGAGAGAGACAGAGAGACAGAGAGACAGAGAGACAGAGAGACAGAGAGACAGAGAGACAGAGAGACAGAGAGACAGAGAGACAGAGAGAGACTTTGACTTTTATGTCCTTTTATTACAAAAAAAGTATAAAAGGTAAAAATTCAATACAACAAAGCAAAGGATTATATACAAGAGTGGAAAAAAGAAGAGAAGAAACCAATTCAATTTTCAAGTAATCGATAAAGCATTGATAACAATTTATACACAAGGAACACCCCCAAAAAATACATTAGAGAGAGGAGAAGATGATAAGAAGAGAGAAAGCAACACAGGCTCCACACGTACCGCCAGAGACTGAGCAACAGCCCCTTGCGTTTGCACGTGCGTGCCAAGCGAGAGAGAGAGAGAGAGACAGAGAGAGAGAGAGAGAGACACAGACACTTTTGGCCTCTTGATTGTTTGGGATCATGA
The DNA here is from genome assembly GCF_056783735.1 of Eptatretus burgeri. Lineage (NCBI taxonomy): Eukaryota > Metazoa > Chordata > Myxini > Myxiniformes > Myxinidae > Eptatretus > Eptatretus burgeri. The sequence goes on from NC_140972.1 coordinate 5,664,229, forward strand.
TGTAACAAGAGAAGTTATACCAGTACAAGCAAATGCCTGAGCATTGCCCAACAAAGAAACAAGGTAAATTAAAACTTCAATGTAAGTACACCATCAACAAGTTCACATAAGGATGTGTTCACACACCACTGTTGTGAAAACAGTGTACAATCACTGGAATTAATTTCAAGGTGCACTCGTGCTGTGACCAAGGTTTTAAAGAGATAAACAACATCGGAAACAGAATCACAAACATCTTGAAGTTTGCGTTTCCTTGACATGTATATAGCAAGCTTCGCTTCAGAGGACAAATAATTTGCTAACAGGCACTCATATTTACGCTGGTGGAAGATGCTAAAACCGTAAACAAAACCACAACAAGTAAAAGTTAGGCCGAGTCCCCGGATAGCACGTGATAAGACTGTAAAAAGGGGTGCCAACCTTGAGCAATCAATAAAAATGTGAAAAATAGTTTCTGTGGCACCGCAGAAGGGACACAATTCTGTGTTATCGGGACATATACGATGAGATAAAACATTGGATGGTAAAATGTAATGTGCCAGTCGCCACTGCAAATCTCCGGAGCGCTTAGCAGTGGGTGCCTTGTACATAACATGCCAGTTGATCGAAGTAGAATGAGTGGTCTGAAGCATTCTCCCCCAATGTGCTTGTGGTTCCGCAGGTCTATCGGGAACAAGAGTTTTAACACACAAAGCGTAAACAGAAGATTTTTCCATCAATTTAAAGGAGGTGAAACCTTGAAAATGAAGCAAAAGCTCTGGAAAGGGATGTAGGGATAAAGAAAGGTTAGCTTCTACCTGTGGAATCCATTTCAGATTAGTTTGCTTGAAAAAGCGCAGAATCACAGAAAAGATTCTCCCAATAATTCGAATGGACCTCACTCCAGTGGCCACAGCGACGTCAGCAGCTGGCTTCCACTTATAAGGAGAAGGAGTTCTGAGATCTTTTACCTTCGTACATCCAGCATCAATAAACTTCTGCACAAGAATATAATTGCTGCAGACCCCTTCAAAAATGGGGTTTAAAAAGATAGGCTCATTTAAAAACATTTCCAGGGAGTAGTCATTGTTATTTCGGCGAACAGTGACTGCCTGCCATGCCTTCAGCATGCTTCTATAAAACAGGGGGACTGATGCTATATCAACTTTCTTGGTGTCAATAAGGAACAGTTGCTGATCGTAGCCGAGTTTCCCCGCCTGCCGAAGCAGGCAGTGAGCCAAGGCCTTCCACGAGACGTCCGTGTACAGCAGTCTGCGAAGCGAAAGGAGGCGAAAAGCCATCACCTTGCTGGTAATAGCAATCAGCCCCTGTCCTCCTTCAGCAACAGGCAAGTTTAACACACCAGGTTGGAGCCAATGCTTTCCTCCCCAAAAGAAGTCAATAAGAATTGATTGTAATTTTTTAAGAAACAAATCTGGGGGCTGCAGTGCTATAAAAACGTGCCAAAGCATTGATGCTGCAAGGTTGTTTATAATGAGGGTTCGGCCCCGATAGGAGAGTTGACAAAGTAAGCCCTTCCACTTTCGTAAACGTCTCTCAGTTTTAATTATTAGAGATTCCCAGTTTTTTAAAATGAAGTTCTCAGTTCCAAGAAAGACGCCTAGGTAAAGAATTCCATCCCTTTCCCATTTAAGTTTCTCGGGAAGAGTCGGAGGAATGGCGCCATTTTGTGGACCAAGATGGAGAGCCCTGCTTTTTCCCCAGTTCACTTTTGTGGAACTTGCCAAACCAAATTCATGAATGCAACGGACCAAGGCTGAGACGTCCTCATTCGAGCGAACGATTGCACAAAGATCATCTGCATAAGCAATCACTTTAAACGGGTTCGCCATTGGTTGAGGAAGGAAACCAAGAAGACGTGCACGCAACCGAACGAGCAAAGGCTCGATCGCAAGAGAGTACAGGAGGCCAGAAAGAGGGCACCCTTGACGAATGCCTCTATTAACCGGGAAAGGGGGACATAAAATGTTGTTAACCTTTAAGAGACTAAAAGTGTTGTTATACAGTAACTGCACATGAGAGATAAAATTTTCCCCAAAACGAACACACCGTAAAACAGAGAAAAGATAAAAATGATCAATGGTATCAAAGGCCTTTTCTTGATCTAAGAACACCAACCCGACATTTCTTTGCTCAAGAGAACAGATGTCAATTATATCACGCACAATAAAGATACTGTCATGAATTGTCCTCTTTGGGACACAGTAAGACTGATCTGGGTGTACGATCTCCTCGATTATGGCTTTAAGGCGGTTGGCAAGGGCCTTGGAAAATATTTTGTAGTCTGCACAGAGTAATGAGATGGGACGCCAGTTGTGTGGTTGCTGAAGGTCTCCTTTTTTGGGGATAAGGGCGAGGACAGCCCTCCGGCAGCTTAATGGCAGTGCGCCTGATCGTCGACCGTCGATTATAACCTCAAGTAGTTCTGGTCCGAGGAGGTCCCAAAAGGTTTTATAAAATTCCGCAGGAATTCCATCCAGGCCGGAGGCCTTACCCGAGGGTAGAGTTTGAAGAGCAGCTTGGAGTTCCTCCAAAGTTACTTCCTTGTCCATTTGTAGAACTGCAGATTTTGACAAGGTAGGTAAGGAAGAAGTCAGCACTGTTACCATTTTGTTGTCGATTTTCGGAGCATGATAAAGTTCAGTAAAGTAGTGTCTGAGTGAGGCTCTGACATCTTTTTGATTGTGTGTTATCCTTCCTTCCTTTGTCCTTACTGAAGTTATCTGCTGACTTCTCTTTGTTTGATCTTCCAGTCCAAAAAAGAACTTAGAGGAGGTGTCCAGGTAGCACAAATTCTCCAGTCGGAGACGAATCAGCGCTCCTCTGGCTTGCTTTGCACAAAGTCCAGCAAGAAGAGCTTTTTCTTCGCCAGCAAGAGGTTGGTTCTTTCATGATTTGAGGCCAAGAGGTTGGTCTGCAAATATAATATTTCTTTGGCAAGCAAGGATTGAAGGGCAGAGTCATATTTGGTGTGGTAGGCTCCATATTGTTGGCAAAAGGATCTTATTTGCACTTTGACGTTGTCCCACCATTTTCCAAGGCAGGGGAAGGAAGTTTTACGTTGGAGCAAGGCTCTCCAGAACACACCAAAGGCATCGACAAACAGTTGGTCATCCAAGAGGCTTGCGTTGAAGGTCCAGTAGGCAGCACCACGATTCCGAACTGGTTGGTGAATCCGAAGTGCGACCATGTGATGGTCTGAGAAGCCGCTCGGAATAATGTCCATATTGCTCACAACATTTAAAAAGGTACTGTTGATGTAGAAACGGTCCAATCTTGCAAGTGATACGTGGCCTTTTGAACACCGACTCCACGTGTATTGGCGGAGAGAAAGATTGCGGATTCTCCACACATCAACCAGGGAAAACTTGGACAAGGCTCTCAACAAAGGCGCTGCGCTTGCTGGGTGCGGCTCCTCTCCATTATGATCAATGGTGGGGTCCATCGTGCAGTTAAAATCTCCACCCAAGCAGACAAGTCCATCAAAATCAATGTGTACAAGAGACGTTTCTAAGTGTGTGTAAAAGGCGAGTCTCTCTGTGCTATCGCTAGGTGCGTAGACATTCAGTACGGTGTGTTTAAAGCCATTGTGTGTGAAGGTGAGTGAAATCAAATACCCTTTGATAATCTCATTAAAAACAACACTGGGACTGCAAAAGGAAGGTTGTAAATAAACAGCCACCCCAGCCCTTGGGTGTTCCAGACTACTAAAAAACCATTTTCCCCTCATTATCCTTTGCCATTCACTTGCACAAGAGGAGCTGCATCTTGTTTCTTGCAAAAGCAAAACATCAATGTGATTTGTCTCAACAAACTGTTTAAGTTCTGCTTTACGGATGGAGGAGCGTCCCCCATTAATATTTAAACTCGCTATAGAGAAGGCCATAGGCTAACACAGAGTTTGGGTGTGTCAAAAACTTAGTCTCTCTGTGTCTGCAGCTCATTCTTTGCTTTGAGGATGCATTTCCGGAGTCGATACACTTGTGATTCCGTCACACCAAGCTGTCCGGCTTTGAGGAGCAAAAGCTTCGCAGAGATTATAAAGCCGGACAAGTCAGGGAAAAAGTTTTTAATTTTAACATGTTTCTTGCGAAAGGTGTCATGAAGAAACTTTATGATATCGGCAGGTGGAACACTGGTAACACTCTCCGAATCTTGGGAAACTGGATCATTCCATGCTTCAGCACTGCCACAAGAAGCAAGTGATGAGTCCCCGTCCGAATCATAATCCGAGTACTGATTGGTGTCCATTACATTATCGTTATGCTCCAAAGATGGAGCTGATGGTTTAATAAGGGAAGCCTCACATTCCGCTTCCAAAGGGGGAGAAGGAGTCGGAGGAGTCGGGGAAGGAAGAGTGGAGGGAGGAGGAGTGGGGGAGGAGGAGTGGGGGGAGGTGGAGTAGGGGGAGGTGGAGTGGGGGGAGGTGGAATAGGGGAGGTGGAGGGGTGGGAAGAGGAAGAAGATTAGAAGTGGGAGGGGGAGGAGGAGGAGGAGTGGGAGCGTGAAGAAAACGGGGAGGAGGAAGAATACTAATGGAAGGAACGTTATATTCCGCTTGAGATGAACCTGGTGTTTCACTAGTTGAAGCTTTACACCCTGATTCAACCAGGTTTGGAGTAATTGGTGACTTAGAAACGGTACACATTTCACTGTTGGTCTTTTCAGGGAGGGGGGTTACAGTGGATTCGGTGTTAATATCCAAGGTGCCTGTGACTATGGGAGTGGTCACGTGTGCTCCCTGCTGCACAAAACCAATCTCTTCCTCATGTTCACTAACCCCACCGATAAAAAAGTCATGATCCTCTGGAGCAATTACATCAAATCGATTTTTCGTTTTAAAAAGAGCATCTATTGTTGCTTCCAAACACGAGTCATTATTCTCGGCAGCCGGCGCCATCTTTTTTGCACAGCTCGCCGTCACATCTTGACTATTGTTATCATTTAAATGCTTCAATTTATGTTTCCTTTTTGAAGGAACAACGGTGAAGCTTTCGTCATCTGTCAGGGGGGGATTTACCTCCACTCTCGACGGCCCAGGCAGATTGTTCGAGTTTGAAGCGTCACCAACGTTCCCAACTCTAGATATACCACTATTCGTCTCAATGGGTTCGACCACACTAGATATTCCACTTAATATATTCTTGGGGCAATCGCTTTTTAAATGTCCCGATTCACCACAGATAAAACAAGTTGTGGTCTCCGTTGCAATATAAATCTGGTAATTGCGGTTTTTATTTTTTAAAGTCATAACTGCATTGAGCGATTGAGCGTTGTTTTTTAGAATGATATAGCAATGACGTCGGAACGACATGATGTGGCGAACCGAAGCGTCAGAGCGGAGACGAAGTGGAATCATGGAGATTCGTGATACAACTGTGCCAAAAACGCTTAATGCAGCTACAATCTCCTCACTCGAGAAGAAGGGCGGGATGTTGGACAGTGATAATTTTACCGCCATCGTATCGAGATAACTAACGTTAACGAAGACGTCTGGTAGTACGGATAGACCGGTTTCGACCGCCTGAGCCACGTGTCGCTCCTCCGACAAGAAAACCACGACATGTTGGCTCATTTTCGAAGCGGCGAGAACATTCTCGATTCCTACGAGCTCTCCCAGAGCCATCACCACGTTCTCAACACTAACTCCATCAGGTGGAGTAATTGTCACTCCATTTTTCCGAGTGAGTGACTCGTACACACTATTGTGCAAACGTCCGTTTGCCATAGCTTAAAGCAAAAGAAGAGAAGTTTAAGTTTAACAAAGGAAAACCGTCACAAGCAACCAGCAAGTGGGTCAAATGAAGTATAAGGGAAAGGAAGAGTATAAGGAAGAAGCTAAACCACCGATAAACGGCAGGCCTATGAAAACAAGGCAGATGAAAAAGTAGGCCCAGAAACCCGAAGGTTTCAAGGAAAACCCACAAAGCACCTACCGTGCGCGCTCTCCCTCTCTCTCGTCTCAGCAGGAAGGGAAACAGGGAAAAAAACTCCACAAACACGTACGGGGACACAGAGGGAAACGAAATAGGGACAGGAACAACACTAACACAGCACAGTACTCACAGCTGCACACACAGAGCCGCCATGACGCCACACCCATGCACGACTCACCAACGACCAGCAGGGGGCGCGAGAGAGAGAGTGAGAGTGAGAGAAAGAGAGAAAGAGAGAAAGAGAGAAAGAGAGAAAGAGAGAAAGAGAGAAAGAGAGAAAGAGAGAAAGAGAGAAAGAGAGAAAGAGAGAGAGTAATTAGGGGTGGGGGAGTGGGGGATTGATGGGGGGGGGGGAGAAAGAGAGGGAGGAGAGAGATATGTTATGCTTTATGATGACCACACACACGCACACACACACACAGACAGACACACACACACACACACACACACACACACACACACACACACACACACACACACACACACACACACACACACACACACACACACACACACACACACACACACACACACACACACACACACACACACACACACACACACACACACACACACTGTGACAGTTCTGAGAACTCTGACCCTGAGGCAATGGCACACAACATATAGCAGTTCCCGAGATAGTCATTTCATTATTATTTGTTCTAGACAGTCCTTCATGCCTCATGTTGGCTTAATGGTTAGGGTAGTGAGCTTGGGATCCTAGGATCCTGAGTTCAAATCCCACTCAGCTGTTGAATTAATACCAGGTGAGGTTAACTCTGCCTGTCATCCTTCTGAGGTCAGCAAAATGAGAGCCAGCTTGCTGCCACATACCTCTCCTCATGCTTTCTTTGAATAAATTGTTTGTTATTGTAATGCACCCACATCTTAGTGTCCTTTCCTCCATTGATCTAGCATAGTCCGCATGCTTGTTAGGCAGGAAGTTTTACCCAACAAATTGGCTCTACATGTTAGTCGGCGCGTGCTTGGCAGCTCTACTCAGCTGCACCTGACCAGGTAAGATAAAGGAGGTATGTGTCCAGAGCACAAGCCCCCGTTGATCCTGCCAATCCAGTTAAAAGGTAACAAGGTACGTCGTGAGAAACCTGCCAGGATTGGTGGTACCAATCAACGTTTGTGGTTCACTTGTAACCTGCTGGGCCACAGAGTTATTCGTGGCCGGTAGCCTCAGGATCGGACATTCAAGAGGAACCTGAGCACTTCTCCTCATCAAGAACCTCAAACCCAGGTCTGCCAAAACACACACACACACACACACACACACACACACACACACACACACACACACACACACACACACACACACACACACACACACACACACACACACACACACACACACACACACACACACACACACACCATCGGGGATCGCTTTAACTTTAGAGGCAGTCTTCACCGCACATGCAGCAGTTAAAATATAAAATAAACTTGTTCAAATAATGACTTTATCCACAAAAGAGATGCTGCTCATGTCGAACAACTCTGGAGACATCGCAAAGCTTAATCACTCTTGAAATAAACATTACAGATATAATCCACCATGTTGCCTACTCGTCTGTGCACGCGTCACATGGTACATCATTCGCGGTCCACTCAAACGTTATAACTTCATTAAAACGTCCGTTTTTCACCAGATATGCATTGATTCCCTGTAGAGCACCTCGTGAAACCTACGAAAATATAGACAGATCTGGCAGACGCTATGGAAAAGTAGTCCTTCTGGGGGACAGTGTGAGGTCAAGCATGGAATGCATCAAGTCATCTCGCTCAATGAAGCTGGTTAATTTTGGCACATTCCTAAATGTTTTGTTCACTGAATATAATTCTCCAAACAGTAGAAAATAAAAGTTTAATGGTTTGGGAATTTCACATTTTCTTGTGTATCTATGGAGAAGGAAGGAACACAGACTTGCTTTCTTAAAGAAAATAGGTATATCGGCTGAGTTATAAGACTCATTTATTTCTTTTAATTATCATATTTCACTCCAGATTTCGACACTTCTTTAGTCTGGATGATATCCGATCCTCCAAACCGAAATAATATTTCAATTGAATTGGTCTGGGAGAGTAGATCGTGGGAAATCGTATCATATAATGCATCATTCACACTATCACGATTGAAATCGTGGTCCTAATCGTGGACTAATCGTGGTGATCCTATCAGATCTTATCAGATCTTGAGATCAGTAGTGGCAATCGTGTTAATCGTAGAAAATTTTTGAACGGTTCAAAATTTTTCTACGATCAACATGATCAATTGTCAATCAGGATCATCGTATCAGATCGTATTGCATCGTAACAAAGCGCGACAGATCGCATCTAATCGTGCTTCCAAATCGTGGTGATCGGGATCGATCTTAGACAAGACAAACACCACGCTCTGTTGAGATGTGTTCTCAACTCTGTAAAAGTTCAAGAAACAATGAAGACATGGTCAGTCGGGCTGTATATATACCCGTCGGGGTCCAGTCGTAGCTTAAATCGTGCTCACCCTCGATCATGATCGTGAAAGACATCGCGACCATAATCGTATCCTATCGTAACAGAGCGCATCGGTTCTTGATGAACGTATCACAACGTATCTGCATGTACCAGATTGTCCTAATTCGGGGAACCCAATCGTGATGATCGTGTCAGATCGAGACCCAATCGTGGACTCAATCGAAACAATCCTATCGGAACGTATATGATCGTATCTGAACGGAAGATCAGACCGTGACAGATCGTGACACCTGAAATTGACAAATCGTGAACAGATCACATCCGAGCACAACAAATCGTATCAGAACGTATCGACTCACATCACCTCATATCCAAACATGAAATTTCAGAGAAATTCCATGATCAGCTACGAATGGCCAATCGTGGAGTTCGTAACGGATCGCACGACAGTGGGAACCTAGTTTAATGCATGAAATCGCTTCAAGCTCCTAATTTGAAAACTATACCAATTACAAATGTGATGTACACAGCGATTCGTAGCTATGATGAACAGGTATTCAATAATGAGTGAGGAAAGTGAAAAAAAACTTTATCGTTAAGAAATCATTGCAGCCTGTTCCAAGGCAAGGCATGGTTGAGTAGGCCAAAAAACATGGCAGCTTCAGACCCCGGCGAGATTATCTAGGAGATGCCTTAAGACCCCAAAGAGTAATGTGGCCGAGGATGCACCTGACAGGATATAATTAAATAAGGCCGTTAATTATCTTCAAAACGGGTGTTTTAATTAACCCAATCACTGAATTATCACTCTTGCACTTTCTTGGAGTTCTCTTAGTATGCGTGCAATGTTTCAGGCTGCTGGGTTTCATGGTTTTGGAGTTATGGAGGACACACACACACACACACACACACACACACACACACACACACACACACACACACACACACACACACACACACACACACACACACACACATACACACACACACACACACACACACACACACACACTGACATTATTTCCTGATACGTGAAACACCCACACCCTGCAATTCCCATGCCTACAGAAATTGACTTTTTGGAACACCATCTGCATTTTCCATCAAATAATCATGTGACTTTGGTAAAAAATAAATAAACTTTACATGGGTAGACAATCCTATGTTGCAAGATTTGTGTCAATCACTCAAGTGGTTGCAAAGAAAATGAATTTAAAAGCAAAAGAAGATAACAAAGAGAGGGTGGAAGAAATAACAACAACAAAAATAAAACAAGTGAGGGCCTCGGCCGACGTTCCAAAAACCTGGTCAAGGATGGTTGTGGACACCTATTACTAGAACTTCCGGTTCTAGGTTTGGAGCGACGGCAGGGTCTCTCAGGGCTCTCTGCTGACTTTCTCAAAGTTAAGTTTCCGGTTGTTATCTTTCCCGTTTTAACTGTTTATTTTCTTACCTACATGTTACTGTGTGTTCCTAGTTTGGTTATGTTTCAAAAATCGTGCTATTTTGTGAGTTTTCGTCGACCTTGTCTGACTGGGTTTCTTGAGGCCTCCTCATCCTTTCCCTCTTGGTATACGATCGTTTTTATTTGTATTCTCTCCTTATTACCTTCATTTCCTATTTCCCCACTTTCCCAACGCCCCCACCCCTCCAAACTAAACACTTTGTTTCTTGTCTTAACCCCCCCCCCCAATTTTTTTTAAAAAACTACCTTTCTCCTTGCATATCCACAAGTGCCGATCCTTCTTCTTCTTCTTCCTCTTAGTCGTCTTCTTCTTCCTCCTCCTGCCGGAAACCATCTTTATTCGACTTGAGCTGACCCACTCTCGCCATTACCTTCACGATTTCTTCCAACAACCTTCCATTCCCGAATCTTACCTACTCTTCAAAAATTAATAACATTCCTTGTACACTTTCGATCTATACACCTCTTGTAACCACGTGTCAATCTCCACCCTCTTCCTGATGGGTTTCATCAACCCAGCAGCTTCACTCTGCGTTTACAGTTACAAATTCACCGTACACCTCCATGATTTTACTTCAACCTTCTCTTTTCCGAATGTTACACAATCCTTATTTAAAATAAATAATTTCACTTTTGACAATACACCTCCCAGAGTCACGTGCTTCTCACGGTACCCGTGATCTGTTTCCACCCCTTGCGTTTACCGATCCAAATTCACCATTCACTTCACGATTTTTTCCACAACATTTCCATTACCTAATCTGATGAAAAATTTCTCAAACAAGAATGATAATAATGATAACAATAAAAACGATCTCTTATAATGCTTAATCTTCCTCTTTCATGCGTGTGGCAGTCTTGACTGTATCATAATGCACTACTCTTCTACTATTTAAACAGACTGCTCTCAATTTGACCTTTCCTTCATACCTTGCCGAAAAATCCAACTGTTACAGCGTTTCTCCTCTTCATTCTCTGAATTCCTCTTTCTTGCATCCATCAAGAAACGTGTGAAATCGCACCTCTGACAGAAATATTTATAAAACCCCAGTTTGCGATGAATGTTCGCTTTCCATCAACCATTCTTTTTTTCCAACTTCAGTGCCAACTCACCCCTCACTCTCAAAGCAACCATCAGACTCTTCTCCCTCCAAGCCTCCCTCTCACCTTTCTCCCTCAACTCTCCCCACTCATCCTTCTCCCACCATTCACTCCCCCTCACTCATCCTTCTTAAAGTTCCCCCCCCCCCACCCCTCTCAACCACAAAGCTGCCTCCTTCCCCTGCTCTCTCACCTCCATCTCATCACGACACTTCCTCAAATCCTCAACTGCCTTCTGCCCCCTCTCTTGTCCCCCCTCTCACCCAGCACCACAGAGCCTTATCTCCTCCTCATCCAGACCCCTCCCCTAGCTATTCTGCAATCCCCCACACTCTTTCAACAACTCTCCTTACCTCTCCCCTCCTCCCTTGTCCTCCCCTCCCCACCCCTCCCATCCCCTGTACCCAAAGCCTCCTCCCTCCCTCTTTATTAACCTCCGCCATCTTCGAAGATGGATGGAGGTTACTGTTTTCACCCCTTTCTGTTTGTTTGTTTGTTTGTGAACAGTATTACGGAAAAAACTCCTCGACGGATTTCGACGAAACTTGGTAGGGGGGTTAGGTATGGTCCAAGGATCATGCCATTAAATTTTGGACTTGGTCCCGCCCCCCCCAAAAAAATTGTTAGATAATTTTTTTTTTTGTTTGCATTTCTACATGTTTTAAGTGATTTCCAAATCAAACCAAATCACCAAATCACTTAAAATCCCCCCCCCAAAAAAAATGTTGGAGAAAAGAACTATAACTCTCAGCACTGTTGACATCATATTTAATGAATAAGATATAAGGTTCACTTGAGTGACCCAGCAGTATTGGCGGCGGAGGTTTTGCACTCTCCCGAGTGCTCCCCCTCTCGTTAACCTCCGCCATCAAAGATCGGAGGTTACTGTTTTCACCCCTTTCTGTTTGTTTGTTTGTTTGTGAACAGTATTACGGAAAAACTCATCGACGGATTTCGACGAAACTTGGTGGGGGGGGGGTTAGGTATGGTCCAACGATCATGCCATTAGATTTTGGACTTGGTCCCCCCCCCAAAAAAAATTGTTAGAGAAAAAAAAAGTTTTTTTTGCATTTCTACATGTTTTAAGTGATTTCCAACCCCCCCCCCACAAAAATAGTTCGAGAAATTTTTTTTTTGCATTTCTACATTTTCAGTGATTTACAACCCCCCCCACAAAACTGTTAGAGAAAAAAAAATTATTTGGGGGGAATTTCTACATGTTTTAAGTGATTTCCAACCCCCCCAACAAAATTTAGAGAAAAAACAATTTTTTTTTGCATTTCTACATGTTTTAAGTGATTTCCACCCCCCCCCGCAAAAAAATTGTTGGAGAAAAAAAAAATTTTTGCAACTTTTTTTTCAACAAAATTTCGATTTCTTTTTTTTGCATTTCTACATGTTTTAAGTGATTTCCAACCCCCCACCCCCCAAAAAAATGTTGGAGAAAAGAACTATAACTGTCAGCACTGTTGACATCATATTTAATGAATAAGATATAAGGTTCACTTGAGTGACCCAGCAGTATTGGCAGTGGAGGTTTTGCACTCTCCCGAGTGCTCCCCCTCTAGTTAACCTCTGCCATCGAAGATGGACGGAGGTTACTGTTTTCACCCCTGTCTGTTTGTTTGTTTGTGAACAGTATTACGGAAAAACTCCTCGACGGATTTTGACGAAACTTGGTAGGGGGATTAGGTATGGTGCAAGGATCATGCCATTAGATTTTGGACTTGGTCCAAAGTCCAATATGGCCGCTATGGCGGCCATTTTGGAAAAATATTTGAATTTTTGTTTTTGCATTTCTGCATGTTTTCAGTGATTTCCAACCCCCCCAAAAAAAAATTGTTTGAGAAAAAAAAACAACAAATTTTGCAACATTTTTTTCAAAAAAAATTCGATTTTTTTTTTTGGCATTTCTACATGCGTGTCGATCTAGTTTAGTTTATTCAATCGTGGTTCAGTAGAATCTGATCCGTTTTGACCTACAATGAATCGGATATCAGGTTCACTTAAGTGACCCAGCAGTATTGGCAGCGGAGGTTTTGCACTCTACCAAGTGCTCCTCCTCCAGTTAACAGTGTGGACCTCAAATATCCAGGGCCTTCGCTCAAACCTTTCAGATCCTTCCATACAGGTTGCCACTGACAAACCAGACATAGTCTGCCGAACATAAATTTTCCTCCCTCAAGACATCTCTGACTCCCAAGTATCTCTCCCTGGTTACTCCCTCCTCCGGTGTGACAGACCTGAGCTTCCTCCTGGTGGAGGAGTTGCTCTCTTCATCAAAGACCCTATTCCTCACTATCCATGCACTGCCCTCACTCCCCCACACCCCCAGGAATACCTCTGGCTACGGCTTCCTCCCCCACTTCCACCTCATGTTTATATATGTGTACTGTACCGTCCACCAAACAGTGATGACTCCATCTACACCTCACTATCTGAAAACATGAACCAACTTCTATCTTCTCATCCAAACTCTCTCTTCCTCATATGTGGCGACTTCAATTGTCATCATGCCATTTGGATGGGTGTGGGTACCTCTCTCACCTGTCATGGTACTTCAGCAAAAGCTTTCTGCGACTTATTGGGACTGACTCAATCGATCAATTTCCCGACCCGGATCTCAACCAATGGTACTCCATCTCTTCGGGATCTGATTTTGACAAATTTCACTGAAAATATCTGCTGTTCTTCTTCCGCTCCAAAAGGTTCTTCTGACCACGGCCTCGTCAAAGTGGACATCTCTCTGGCTGTTATCAGAGAACCACCTCACCGCCGTCGAGTCTGGCATTTCACTCATGCCGACTGGCAGGGTCTCCAAACAGCCATCAAACTTCTTGACTGGTATCCTATCGCTACTTTCTCCAACATCAACTCATCCTGGGAATTCTTTTAAAGAAACTTGCTCTCCCTCATGCACAGATTTACCACTCTCATCTTCAGTTGTCCTACCCTTCCTCCCGCCCATGGTTCACTGAAGCTTGTGGCGAGGCAATTGTCCTGAAACAACTTGCCTTTGCCTCATGGAAAGCAAACCCAACTGAGGGTAATCTCAATTCCTTCCATAAATCTCGTAACAAGTGTGTATCTACCCTCAAGAGAGCCAGAAAACAACATCTTTCTCATCTCAAGGATGAACACTCAAACCTCTCTCCCTCCTCAAAATCCTGGTGGCATCTAATCAAATCTGTTTCTGGTGTATGTTTCCCCTCCATCCCCTCCCTTTCCTCAAATGGCCACACTGCTGACACCACACATGAAAAGGCTGAATGCCGAAACTCGGTGTTTGCATTGAAATCTTGTGTCCAAAACCCATCGCTTTCTGTACCCACCATACCCAGTCGCACCCAACTGTCCCTGCACTCTGTGTCCTTTTCTCCTGACAAGGTGGAGAGCTTGCTGTCAAACCTCGACTCAGATTCTGCAACCGGTCCAGACGGCATCAGCCCACGTGTCCGAAAAACCTGCTCCTCTGGTCTTGCTCACCCTCTCATTTTTCTATTCACCCTCTCATTTGCTCAAGGTCATCTGCCATCTGCTGGGAAATCAGCAAAGATTACTGCCCTGCATAAAAAAGGTGCAAAAACAGATCCCTGCAACGACAGACCAATCAGCCTTCTCCCAAACATCAGCAAGGTTATGGAATCAATCATCGCTTCAGACGTCAAATCCTTCCTCTTCTCCACTGGCTTGATTTCCAATCATCAATTTGGTTTCATACCAGGTCACTCTACCCTGGATATGCTGCTTCTGCTCTCCCAACAATGGATGGAGGTCCTCAATGCCAGATATGAAATCAGAGCCATCTCCCGAGACATATCGCGTGCTTTTGACATGGTCTGGCACCCTGCCCTGCTCACCAAACTCTCTTCCTATGGTATCCAAGGCCATCTCCACTCATGGCTCATAGATTTCCTCTCCTGTTGCCATCACTGTGTGGCCCTAAATGGAGTTCTTTCATCCCCTCTTCTTGTCCAGGCTGAAGTTCCTCAAGGTAGCGTTCTGGGCCCTGTTCCTTTTCTGGTTTTCATCAACGATCTCTCCGACTCTCTCAAAAATCCTCTTTATATTTTTGCTGATGATTCCACCCTCTGCCGTACCATCTGTCATCCCTCAGACCAGCAAGCAGCAGATTCTTCGCTCTCGGCAGATCTGTATAAAAATCACAACCTGGTCCAACACGTGGAACATGTCTTTAAATCCGGACAAATCTCACACTTTCACTATGTCTCTCCGAAAGGACCATTTGGGAAACCCTCCCATCCACTTTCTCAACAATCCTCTGGAAGAAGTCCTTTCTTTCAAGCTTCTGGGTCTCACTACCTGCCATAATCTTTTGTGGGAAAGCCACATTTCAAACTTCGCCTCCAAAGCCAGTCGCTGACTGGGAATCCTCCATCGTGCAAAGTCCTTCCTCGGCCCACCTGAGCTCCTGACTACTTACAAAGCTTTTGTCTGCAGTCTGATGGAGTACTGCTCTGCCCTCTGGGCTGGTGCTCCTGCCTCCCACCTTTCTTGGCTTCACGCTGTGGAAACCAAGGCATTTCAGATCATTGGCATCTCCTGTGCGATGAGGCTGAGTCTTTGGGCCTCTCACTCTCTCACCGCAGGCAAGTCGGTGGTCTTTCTGTCTTCTACCATCTCCTCTCCAGTCTCGCCCCCCCCCCACTGCTCTCTCTGCGAATTGTCCCCACCATATTTCCGCAGGGTGCTCAAGGTTAGCCAACAATGCCCTTCTGGTAGAACTACCAAAATCACGAATCACTGCTCACCTTCACCCTTTCATTCCTCTTTTTTCCCACCTTTGGAATAAACTCCCTCACTCTATTCAATCCCATTCTTTCCTCCAGGCCTTCAAAACAGCTGTTCACCACCACCTCTTATCATTCCCCATCCAAATCCTCAATCTTTTCTACCCCCATTAATCCACACCAAGCCCACCTCCATCAAATTCCCTGCTTTCCTTCCTGAAAGTCCCTGTAATGTCTATCTTGCATTCCCCATGTTCCCCACCCCATCCCTCTCCCTTCCACAGATCTCCTTATGTCTCTGTTCCCCACGGTTTTGTCCTTCCCACTCCCACCCCTCTTCTCTCATGCCCCCCCCCTTTGCTGTGCATTGTGTGTTAGCTCTCATACGAGCCTCAACAAGGTATAAAAAAAAAAAAACTTAAAGATTAGAATTTTAAATGACTTTCATAAAACATGGTGCTTTCCCTTTGCATTTACAAATAATTAAATATTTGTCCCAAAGTAAAAACAATGAATGATGTCAATATTTGACATCGCCACCAAAACGGCAGCATTAAACATCTAGTATATATGCACATCAGTGAGTTGCTGTTCTGATCCAACATTAACCTTTAGCCTTGCCGCTTAAGCTTTGCCTGATACCTGTATATGCTTTGGAGCTCACTCTATTCAGTGGCTCATTTGATGAGCAGGTTTTGCCACTGAGATCTTGGTTTTCTGATTTGACATATCCTGGGTCTGCAAAGGTTAAATTAAACTTACTGTCACTGTTACTCGAATATGTTAAATATATCATGGATCTTTTCCACGATCGATCTTGCTCTAGCTATGTTACATATAGGCCGTGGTTTTAAGCACTGACCTCCCATCCTCAGAACGAAGGTTCTAATCCAAGTGTGAGACCGTCGAGTGTGGTCGAGCATGAATAGATGACATTCACTCCAAAAGTCCATGGTGTTGGAATATTTCACCAGTCAAAAATACTAAAGCAAATTCAATGTATTACTTCATATTTAAATTATATATTTATGATTTTTGGTCAACAAAATCTAGTCTCAAGGAAGAGGGACGTGACCGAGATCAAAAAGGCAACAGACTGATTTGGAGTAAAGGCCAACAGGCGAACTAAACAAGCAAGGGAAAAAAGAAAAAAGAAAAAAAAAGAGAGAGAGACAGACAGACAGACAGACAGACAGACAGACAGACAGACAGACTTGTATGAAGGAGGGTTGAGCTGAAGAAGGTTAAAGGGAGTAGAAAAGTTCACGCGAAGGGATGGATAATGATGTGAGATTGGTGTACCGGCAAACTGAAATGATGGAGGGAAGAGTGCCTGAGAATAGCCTTAGGAAGGAAGTTCCATAAATGAGAGAAAAGAGGAGAGGCTGGCAGTTTAGCCTGGAATTGACCAGGCAGGAATTATTGGAAGAATGTATCCATCCTCCAGGAGCTGGGGAGGGTGGGGTTCAGAGAGTTGAGAGAGCAGAGGGAGCATGAACAAAGGGGAGATGGTAAACAAAGAGATGCCACCAGCCTGTCTGTGATGTGAGCTTCTGCCTCATCATGGCCAGAAATTCACATCACACAAAATAACTCGAACGGTACTCGGTAGATCGCATACCTCCGCCAGGCTGAACAGTTTACATTTTGCATCCCACTGACAGACTGGATCCAGATCCAGACCTGAACCAAAATCTATTCCGCTTGTTCTTGACACCTAACCAACTCATCCACCTAGTTTTGTTGTAACTCATCCACAACTTTTTGACATACCATGCTTCTGTATATATCGTTTTGCCTCATGTTGGCTTAATGGTTAGGGTGGTGCACTTGGGATCCTAGGATCCTGAGTTCAAATCCCGCTCAGCAGTTAAATTAATACCAGGTGGGGTTAACTCAGCCTGTCATCCTTCCGAGGTCGGCAAAATGAGTGCCAGCATCCTGGTATCCTGTGTCGGAGTGGCGACCCGTCCAGGATTGTGCCCAATAGCCAAGGAGACTGCTGAGGCAGCACCAACGATCTGCACATTGTATGGTCCCAATGGATGGATGGATATTGTTTTGGCCCCATTTCTCAATTGTGGAAGAATCACTGAAAAAAATGAAAAAATTCTCAGTTCCGGATCTTCACCAAAATTCAATCAATTTGTCGTTGTCACACACCCAACCTATCCACCGAATTTTGTTTGAATCCGTCCATAACTTTTTGAGATAACCTGCTCACAGACAGACAAACAGACGCTAACCTCCGTCCACCTCCTTTGGCGGAGGTAATAATCAGGTTACGGAGGAAACGCGTTCAAAGAATCAAAATCGTCATCGAAACATCTATAGATCATTCACGACATATCAAGAACATCCTGGCAAAGGTGTTTATAAGTAAACATGTCACTTGTGTGTCTGTACTGCAATGTAAGTTCGTTGATTTATTTATTCGAGTTCGTCGAAGTGTTGTAGTTAACATTGGTTAACAAGACGTCATGGTACATGACATGGTTAATTCCAAAATAATTTAGGATCCATAATTGCCTTTGGCCTCACCTTTTTCTCTTTTTTGTATACATTGTCGAGGCTCGTATGAGAGCTAACACACAATGCACAACAAGAGGGGGCAGGAGCGTGGGAAGGACAAAACAGTGGGGTACAAAGACATAAGGATATCTGTGGAAGGGAGAGGGATGGGACGAGGAACATGGGGTATACAAGATGGACATTCCAGGGACTTTCAGGACCTTACACGACACCTTGCAGCAAAACAGTATATGTATATTGTGTTGAAAAAAGTACAGGAATCAGAAGAGTGCGATAAAAAGGGAGAAAACGAGAAGAGAGATAATGAAGGGTATTAACGAGCTCTGGGAAAAGGGAACTGCGGAAGATGAGAGACTCAATGGGAATAGTAAAGAATGAAGGGTTACATACACATGTGTGTCTTCAGTGTCACAGTTCTTGTATTAAAAGAAATGAAGAGTTGGGAAAAAAAAACTAACTCCTTCACTTTTTGCTCATCTCCATTTCAATGCAGCGCTCTTTTATTCATTCTTTGTTCTTTATAAATGTCTTCTTTCCTGTTCCGTTTGATGGCAAAGAAAAACTTTCCCTATCCATGTCTTTTCAAGGGGCTGACAGGATAGCGTAGGCCCAAGAGAAACACACACTCCTCTCAAAGCTGAAGAAAAACTTTCCCTCTCCATGTCTTTTCAAGGGGCTGGCAGGATAGCATAGGCTCAAGAGAAACACACACTTCTCTCTAAGTTGGCTCACCTGGGTTTGAATCCCGAGCCGCCTATAAACTGTCATCCTGGTGTTTCACTGGCAGAATCATTCATCATTGTGTGTGCCATCTCTTGGATGGACGTTAAGCCGGGTGTCCCATCTGCTGCAGTTGGTGGATGTTAATGATCCCACGGTGTCCTTGTCAATAGTAGGTGAGCTATGACTGACATCCTGGTCAAATCACAAATTCCTACCCGAACTAAATGCTGGGAAGACAATGGCAAACTACCCAGTTAGTATCACCCTTACCACCTCAAATCAGACTCATCAGTGTGAACCTTCACCAGCGCATTGCACTTCATTTTGCGGCAGTTTCTGTGATGTGTTTTAAGGTTGTCAATCCTGTGTGATTGTATGCTTATTCTGACTCATTGGAAGAACAAAAATAATCATCAATTAATATGATCTCCAATTTGTGTGCAGAGAAAGACAGTTTCATTAGAAAACGGACACATTACGCTTCGCACGGAATGGGCACAGGTTCCGTGCGCCGTACTCGGTGGAAACAAAATGGCTTCTAATTGCAAGTTCTCCCTACTCCCAGGGTGGGATGGGGTAGGTAAGGAGGAAATTGGAAATGCCAACATTGAGTTGAGAAAAGGAAAGAGGATATTGTCTCCTGTTACTGCATAGACGATGTAAGTGGTCATGTGATTTTGGACACGAGAGGACGCTCGTAAATGGGGCAGAGAAAGTAGCGTGGAGAGAGGGGAATGGCGGATTTAATAAAGGCTGTTATCTCATTTCTGTGGTCTGGATCATTGGCGAAGTAAGCAACGCAACAGATACGACTGGAGGTATCTGTTTATTGTGTATGTATCGGTCGGGAGTAAATTGAGGAAAAGAAGAGAATGTAGGAGAAGGAAAGGAGGGGAGCAGAGTTTGGGAGAGAAGTGGATGAAGATTGGGGGGGGATATAGGAGTATGGGGATAGAGTAGAAGAGGAGCATCGAAAGAAGAGAGGGAAAGGAAAAATTCTACCAACGTAGTGTACAAAATAAATGCATGACCCCAAAAGTGAAGGACAACAGGGTAGCAGAATGTTTGATGGGAGACAGAATGGATGGGAATATGGGACTGGACATTAAGGGAATGAGGGAAGAGATTTGTATGAGATGTATCGTTGAGGGGGGTGGGGGTTGGTGGGTTACTTATGTAAATGCCGCTCAAAATAATTTACTGGATGCTCACATCATTGGCATCCAGATCAGAGAAAATGGAGTTAAAGTCAGAAAATATTTTTTTTAATGAAAAAAACATGGAGGTACAGAATCTCAAAAAAACAACAACCCCAAAAACAACTGAGTTAGGAAGAAATGACAAGGAAGGAATGACATCACATTCCTTTTACGGATTGCTATCACAACATCTTTTGAGTTGTCAATGTTTTGCAGCTGTTAAGGAATTTGGGTTGAGTTTGAAACAGCAAAGGGCTTGCCTTGCGTAGCTTTTCATGGTTGCTTCATGCAACTTTTTTCAGCTCGAAGATATATATATATATATATATATATATATATATATATATATATATATATATATATATATATATATATATATATATATATATATTCAACAAAAGAAGCATGCTGACTCGATGATATGACGCTGATGTCAAGTACATAAATTATACCAACATATCACCTCCAAACTAGGAGGCATCCATATGGCACTCAAGCGTTTGCAGTCTGAGATTAAAGCCCATGGTCACGAATCAATGAAAGCAGAGATGTCAACCTCAATTGTGCCCTTATTGTAGGCTTATCAGGACAACATACTGCAAATCATCTATTTGTGACCATATTAGGCTCATTAATAAACCAAATTGAACCCCCAAACTTGATGAGGAAGCAAGGCACAAGTTGAGTCCCATCACAGCACTTGATGCACCACTTACCAGCAACAAGTGTCACCTGCCACATGAACACATTGTCTCTGCCCCGCTGATCACCAGTCAGGAGTTTTGCAGCCAGGAATATTAAATTCAACCAAAGATGCACACTGACCCTCTGACACTACATTGATGTCATGCGCATAATGTAAATATGCACTTTTATGAGCCTTCACTTATTTTATAAAACCAAATGCTTGTGTTTAGCAGACAGGTATCAAAATAATTCCTGCATTAAGTTCGAAGAGATCAGGATGTTGGTAAAATTCTATGATGATTAATTGATGGAAGTGACCTGTTGATGACAAGTTTTAATACTTAACTAGACGACCTGTGAACCCATTGGGTTCCCATTGTGACAGCGGTTGATGCCAAAAATCATTTCAAGAAAAAAAAAAGATAACTCCAGCGAACTATACCGCTGAGGTTATTTGCATTGATCAAATTCTCCCGAAGAGTACTTGACTGAATCGGGAATTGATTTTTTAAATAATTTTTTTGTTGCCCGATTTGAATGAAACTTGAGACTGTACTCTGCAGGCGAATGGTGAGTAAGGTGGCCCTAAAATATTTGTGCTATCGTGTCCCGTTCTGGCTGTATTTCGGGAACATACATACATACATACATACATACATGATGAGAGTTTTAGTAATATATAGACAGATAGTTGGTAGTTGAAAAAAACAGGAGAGATGTCCACTAGGAGGCAGGAACACCAAAGAGAAAGGAGTTGTGAAACAACACAAGGGTTTGAGTACGGTGACTGACAGTTGACAGCTTGAGATAAAATAAGTTAAACATGAAGCTGTTCATGGTTAATCACTGAGAAGAAGACCTGCACCAGAACAAAACAGTGCCTTCTTATTGCAAAAAAGAGGAGTCAATGCTTTATCCTCCTAATTTTTGTGAAAAGGGTCAATTAACATCCCAAAATCTCGTTTTAGAAAAAAAGGGGTTGAAAATGCTCAATAGGGGGGGGGGGGGGTGAAAAAGGGTAATTTCAAAATCGCAGACAGGCTTGGGTTACCTAACATTTTGGTCAGTTACGCCACCGGGTGGGCTGTGCACTGTTTGTATGCATAGCATGTCCGTTCAAACTTGTAACCAATATCAATATCATGCATCATTACATACGTGCCACAAGTACTCTCCCAGATCATCACAGTCACAGGTTGGCTACTTAGTGTGGAGTCCCGAGTTGCGCATGTGAGATATTTACAATAAACATATAAAAAAAAGATGACGGTGCCCGATCGTTATTTTAGAACAGCTGAACATCGTAAACTTATCTTAGATTTAAAGTTTATTTTCCTAACTGGAATTCATTGAGATTGCAAGGTTAGGGACATTTCATCGTATGACTTGATCGGAGCTTTCAAAGCTATGATTTTGGTTGCGAGTGATTTTGTCAGTTCAACTACATTTTTTCACCCTCCTTATTTCATTTCCAGGAGTGATTTTGCTGGGTTTATGGGTGAATTGCCCATCACCCCAGTGTATTTTGAATGTTTCCCCCAATGGGGAATTGTGGTTTGTGGTTAGACTTGCCAAATGCCTGGAAACCTTGCAGTCAAAACCTTTTCATGGAATGCTGCCAAATGTGTGCGAGCAGAGAATATTTGCACGCAGCAATGAGAGTTGGAGAGCCAGCAAACATCAGTAATACCAAGGAGCTCAGGTGCTCTAAGGTCTGTTCATGGTGGGTGCAGAAGATTGCTGAATGTTGTCCACAAAGACAATCTGTACCAATGTCATTGAACATTTTGAAGATGAAACTGCAGATTTTTCTCATGCATAATCACAGGTAACAATATGTGGATACACCATTTCAAAAACAACAACAACAACAACACCAGGTAGAGTGCATACCTCCGCCAGGCCACTGATAGGCCGGATCTGCATCCAATCCTGAACCACAGCGTTTTGAGATATCGTGATATATGTCATTTTGGCTGTCTCTTTCGATTGTGAAGAATCACCTGAACAAAAAAAAAATTAGTAACAGGATCCAGATTTTCATCAAAATCAAATCAATTCGTCATCGCCACGCACCCAACTTGTCCATCAAGTTTCGTCCAAATCAGTGCATAACTTTTTGAGATATCCTGCTCACAAACAGACAAACAAGAGTGAAAACTTAACCTCCGTCTACCTTCGGTGGTGCAGCTAATAAAATAAAATAATGTGTCAAAGGATTGGCACCTTCAAGGATCACTAAATCCTTAGCAGGAAAACTGATGGCCAATTGTTCTGTGACAGGGATGTTCTGCCTGTTGATGGGACACCAGGATAATCTGTAAGATGTAATTGAGAAAGTGAGGAAACGTGAAAGACTACAACACAAAGCCTACCCCTCACCGGGACATAACCAAGGCGCTGCTTGAGCATTACGATGCTGGATCACACATGAGCTTGTGCTCCACTGATGCAATCCCATCATCCGAATGCACTATCCTTCCCCATCCAAGGTTCATCCAGAAACCTGCATCTTCAAATAATCATCTCTTCAGAAGGCCGAAAGCTTCATGACATGACATCGAAAGTGACAATAATGTGAAGCGGGTTGTCTGTTATTGGATAAACACCTGATAAGGAGTTGTCGAGTGCAGGTACACACAGCCTTGTTCAATGGTGCCAATCATTGTGATGGGGACTACATGGGAAAATAACCATGTAGCTAGCTATTCGGAAAGGATTCATAAATATTCCTGGCAATGAATGAATTTTAAAGTCACATGGAATAAAAAATAAAATGAGGCATTAGTATATATATTGTGATAGAAATGCTTTAAGGGGTAAGGGATAAAATTAATTAGATAGTCATTTCCTAATCAGTGTTTAGAGCAGTTGTCTTGTAATTACCCCAATTAGCACGATCAGGATCGCTAGTTTAAAATAGCTCCTCATCTTTCCCTCAACTCCTTTGCCTTTCACTTTTTTACATCTCATTTTGTTTCTTCATTCAATCAACTCGGACCACGTGCATTTGCGAGCAAGGCCTTGAGGACAAAGAAGGTTCGCGTTTGTGATGTCACAGAGTCTGAGAACTGGTCCCTGATTGTGCTCAATAGACCACGTGTCATGGGCTGATGGGGGCAGTCAGCAACAATAATCAGCCAGGGAGATGTTATACATCAGACCCATTATAAGCGCTGTAAGTGAACGTTTCATTTCTCTCTTCTTCTTCTGGCCACTGTCTGAGTCTCTTCACTTATTCTCTCTCATGGTGACCATTCTGCCTCCCTGACCAGATAGCCTCCTCGCCTCTCCTCCTGGCCTGCACATCTACCCTCAGCACACTGCGGATACACATGGTCCCGAATTGGTCCTTGGGAACCGCACGTGTTTTATGTTGTAAAATCCAGAGCGACCCACTTTTGTGGATCGTGCATGTGGCCGCTTCACGGATGTGGATGCTTCATGTGGATGCTTTGCGGACACGTGCATGGGACTGCAAATAGCCCGTGGCTATTGGTTAAAGAAAGGCCTTACCCTTGAAACCTCCCATCCTCTTATTTTCTTTTTCATTTTGTGTGTCTTGTTCTTCTTCATGAATCGTGTGTGTCGATAGGTCAGAGATTAAGGAGTTGTCAGCCTGCTTTTTTATTTTAGTCATCCCATTGCTGATCAGGTTATACAAGGAAATATGGTAAAATACTCTCAGTGTCACTGGTAACATATCTCTCAAGATACCATTTGAGCGGTCACGGATGCCTACAATTTTCTGACGTACATAATTGTGTTCTTTCGGCATCCAAGATAAAGCTACATGGATCAGGAGGCCAGCCAGCCTTGCCAACAGACTTATGAAACATGTTATTTTTTGAGGAATTTTATACCTACCATGGAATAAATAAAAAATAAAGTCATTTTGATTTACAGATACAATGAGCGACCCGATTATTGATAAGAACAAAACAAATAAAAATATATATATATGTATATATATATATATATATATATATATATATATATATGTATATATATTAAATATATTGTTAAGAATTTCGCCCGACCAGCGTGCGATCGGCCACGTAACTCAAATCGCGACGCGTCGCCCACCGGAACGGACAATTCAGTCGTGACCCTCCTTGGAACTACCGCCAAGGAGCTAGCCACGGGTGGGGGTTTAACCTCACCACAACCCAGTCCGCATTCGACCCGCGCGAAATATGGTGAATCGTCGAATGTCGATATACCTAAGTACCCGCGCGGGTAGCGTACCGAGGAGTTGTACCACGCCGCAGGTCGACTCCGGACACAAACCGCTTAAGCGGCTCGTTCCGTGCTGCAGGCATAACCGAGCAGAGTTATCGTCGACCTCGACGGTTAAGATTATTTATTGGGTGTGTACACCCACTACCAATCCCTTACGTGGTGCAAGATGGAACTTTCAAACAAAGGAAAGGAAGCAACGAAACGGGAAACAGTTCAACAAGCAAGGACATTTATTATACAATACGTAAGCAGGCAAATAGGAACAAAAGCAGGCAAACAAAAGCAAGGGAAAGCACTACGACCGAATATAATTAATAAATGTACAGTCACTTAAGCAGTTTCTACTTTACAAGACACGGCGCCACGAGATCCATACAAAACCCCGAAAAGAAAATGGTGACTTCCCTTTGGGCCGTCGAGTCCTCCTCCCACGACCGTCGGTGTGGTCACGCCTGGCCCCGACTCCTCTCGCGGTCTGCGAGCTCTCTCCGGCACTCCTCGCCCAAACGCGCAGGTTCGCCACACCACCGGTGCTGCCGCGTCTCCCGTCCGTGCCTCCGTGGACAGGCCACCCGCCAAACCGCCAGAGCAGACGAGCGCAGAGGAAGAGGAAGAGCCAGCGAGGAAGAAGAAACGCGAAGCCAGGACCAGGACGAAAGAAGAGGGAGTGAGATCCACACGGAAGGAGAAGAAGAAAAAGAAGGAAGCACCCGACGCGCGTCCGCCCTTTATAGAGCGGGGCTCCGCCCCGTTCTCGGCTCCACCTCTCTTCGAGGCGTTTCCAGAAAGCTCTCGAAGGGGGTGTGCCCCCACTCAGACCGCCTCACGCAGTGCATCCACCAATCGGGAGCGAGCTGCCCCACCCCTCCCCTTCACACCAAGCGTGGTTGGGGGGGATTCAGGCGGAAGCATCAGGCGGGGAAATTAGGCGGGAAACCCCCACAGGCGTTGTTGGTTTTCTTCTCCACGTGCCGTACGCCCGCGTTCTCGGACCCTTTCCAACGCGGAAAGGGTCGTAGCGTGGTCCGTGGAGAACAGCGTTCGGAGTGCGGGAAGTGGCGAAGGTGGTGCTGTTGTTGGTTTGATCCAAAATAACGATAGAACAGAAAAATGGCTAACTCAAAGCGTCGCAGCACGGATGAATCACACATATTCCCTCGAAACAACGGGTGTGGATTAACGACACATGAACTTATCGATATATCTCACCTGAGGACCTTTCTGGTGTAGTGAAAATTTCCACAGCCATAACAATATTAACACATGTGGAGTGTGACGAGCACTCCACTGATCTCCATTGGACAGAGTCCTACACCAAAGCATCACCTCCAACCCAGAGGCCTCGGTCTGGCGACTATTTTAAACACACAAAGATTACATGGTCAACATCAATTAAACATCAACCGGAGCTGCCAATCCAGATGTCAGGCTTATTTGCCCTCATCAGGATGGTGCACTGATAAATAGCTCACCAATGATACCAACATTCATTGTTTATACATCAGACACAACTCCTGACTGTTATGGTGAGTATCACCGTGGATTATAATCTCACATGGTATAAACACATAATCCACAAAGAACAACCATCTGTCTGCCACCCAGACAATTGTTCCCGCGAATACAAACCATTGAACCAGAAGGCACGTGATGTGATCGGTGGGTAAATTGAAACATGTGGAGTGTAACGAGGTGTAGGACTATGTCAAATGGGGATTGGTGGAGTGCTCATTTCCTGTGAATGTCAGGGTCCTGGTGTGTGTGTATATATATATATATATATATATATATATATATATATATATATATATATATATATATATATATATATATATATATATATATATATATATATATATATATATATATATATATATATATATATATATATATATATATATATATATATATATATATATATATATATATATATATATATATATATATATATATATATATATATATATGTATATATATATATATATGTATATCTATATATATATACATATATATATATATATATACACATATATACATATTGTTGCGGTTGTGGAAATTCACAAAACACCATTCAGGTTCCCCAAAGATCAGTTATTTCAATGTGTTTCAGGTTAGAATCCCCACCGACGTGTAAAGGGTTTTGTTCGTGTGCCGGCTGCAACTCTGAGGTGGCCGTTATTCTTTCTCTATCTTTTATTTTAACAAACATCGCAACACCATCATCTCCAACAAACATCGCAACGCCATCATCTCCAACAAACCGCAACGCTATCATTTCCTACAAACATCACAACGCCATCGTCTCCTACAAACATCGCAACACCATCATCTCCTACAAAAATGCCATCATCATCGACAAACAACACTCCCTCTGCTGAAGCCGCCATTGTGCGCCACGGCGAACCGCCGCGGCGCGAGCTGATTTGCATAATCGGATCAAAACGAGGGTTTCCCTGACACCAACCCGTGACGTCGAACATGGGGTTCCCAGCGAGGC
>NC_140972.1:5696827-5724327 GCF_056783735.1 Eptatretus burgeri
AATGCTCCAACCCAAGCCGCTGAGTATCCAGATTACAAGTGCGCGCCACTACGATTACAGGTAATAATATCGAGATTATGTATTAATGTCGAGTACACGTTCGGAAACTGAAAATAGGGTACTTTAGCAAGTCGGGCGGCAAGGTTGGCTGGCCTCTGGATTATGAAACGAGAACGTCTAAAAGGAATAAAACAGAGGCCAGCCATAAAAAGGAGGAGGCCAAAATAAAAAGGAATAAAACAGAGGAATAAAACAGAAGTGTAGGCTTTTGTGACAACCTTGCTTTCAGATGTGGTTTGTGGCACCGAGAGTGCAAGGAACTGCAAAGCAGCAGGAGGTCATCAATGCCCATCGAACCCTGCACAATCCTGCGAACAACTTATCTCATCACTTCCAAATATATATCCAACTCAATTAAAAAAAAAACCCACTGACTCTACTGCCACGACTCTTGCTCAAAGGCCATTCCATTCATTCACCACTCTCAGAGTGAAAACTCCCTGCCTTGTTACCATGCTAATGCTTCCCCTTTTCACTCTTAAACTGTGCTCCCTTGTTCTGCCAGTCAGTGTCCATTCCGGTGAAAAATTATTCTGCCCTTCATTATCATAAACATCTCAATCAGATCCCCTCACAATCGTCTCCTTTCCAATGTAAAAAGTCCTGTCTTTTTCAGCCGCTCCTCATAGCTGAGTCGAGCTCGGCTCAGGACCAATCTAGTTGATCTACGCTCTACCCTCTACATGACAACTATGTCCTTCCTCAGATGTGGTGACCAAAATGGGACACAATATTCTGGATGAGGCCTCACTAAATTCCTGTACAGAGCTAATACTACTTCCTTTGATTTATAATTTATCCCCCTACGAATGCAACTTATATCCCAATTAGCTCCATCTATGCCTGTCGAGAACTGTGCTGCTTGCTTACCGCCGGATCCTTCTCTTGTGTGACACGCTCCACGACTGCTCCTTGCATCCTGTAATCTTAATTTTCATTATTCTTTCCCATCCCCAACACCGTACACTTGCTCAAGTTAAATTGCATCTGAAAATCTTTTACCCAATCTATGTAAATATCAATACTTTCCTGTATCCAGTATCTGATCACCACCCACCCTCTTCTGTCTAACTTACCTCCAAGCTTTGTGTCATCTGCTTTTTGGAATGCTTACTCTTTACCCCACTGTCCAAATCATTGACGTGAATTATGAATAATTATGGTCCGAGTACTGATCCCTGAAGTTCCCCACTACTTACATCCTTCCCAGTCGGATATCCTGCCGCTCCGGGTTATTTCCAATGTATTCATTCTGATATACCTGTAAAGACACACACACACACACACACACATACACACACACACACACACACACACACACACACACACACACACACACACACACACACACACACACACACACACACACACACACACACACACACACACACACACACACACACACACGAATTGATTGTGTGTGTGTGTCAGTGTAAAGCCTTTTCTTTGACTTCTGCACAATTCCATACCCATTGGTCAATGTCCACCAAATTTTTCATACGTGCTGGGGTACCCAGAGTCAGGTCGTGGACACAATAACCCAAGGTACCCAGAGTCAGGTCGTGGACACAATAACCCGGGGTACTCAGAGTCAGGTCGTGGACACAATAACCCGGGGGTACCCAGAGTCAGGTCGTGGACACAATAACCCAGGGGTACCCAGAGTCAGGTCATGGACACAATAACCCAGGGGTACCCAAGTCAGGTCGTGGACACAATAACCCGGGGGTACCCAAGTCAGGTCGTGGACACAATAACCCGGGGGTACCCAGAGTCAGGTCGTGGACACAATAACCCGGGGGTACCCAGAGTCAGGTCGTGGACATAATAACTCGGGGGTACCAAGAGTGAGGTCGTCGACACAATAACCCGGGGGTACCCAGAGTGAGGTCATGGACACAATAACCCGGGTACCCAGAGTCAGGTCGTGGACACAATAACCCGGGGGTACCCAGAGTCAGGTCGTGGATACAATAAACTGGGGGTACCCAGTGTCAGGTCGTGGACACAATAACCCGGGGATACCCAGAGTCAGGTCGTGGACACAATAACCCGGGGATACCCAGAGTCAGGTCGTGGACACAATAACCCGGGGGTACCCAGAGTCAGGTTGTGGACACAATAACCCAGGGGTACCCAGAGTCAGGTCGTGGACACAATAACCCACCATTCCTGCGCAAACCTTTTTGTCAAAACCAGTCATTCCTTCAGTCCTTTATTTTTTTGTTAATGGAATCATGAAAATCAGGAAAAACAAATATTAGTATAATTAAGCTCAAGAGTGATTACGTCAGAAAATTGTCAAACCACCTTCAAATATATTCCCTCTTTAAACTTATTTTCGAGTGAAATAGTTCTTTGAAAAGTAAAACACTGACGATCAGAGGGATACGCACTTTTTCATAAATAACTGAAGTCCTTGGAGAAAAACTTTAATGTGGAGAAGAAAAAAAAATACCCAATTTAACATTTCTTTCATGGAGCCTCAAGCAAAATTGTAAAAATAGTTAAACACTTGTCATCGTACTTTTTCTCTGAGCTCAAATTGTGGACAGGAAGCCAGAGGGTTTCATAATTAAATCAGACAGTGTTCTTTAAGTACTATTCTGAGGATATTCATAACCAAAAGGAAGTATGCGTAAGGACATACTGCAGCTAATATCAGTAAATATGATCAAAAGGGACAACGGCTTCTGGGACAAAGATCCAAAGGGACAAAAGCTCTGAGCTTTTGGTGGAGTTATAATTTCAACTTTGTGATTTTTCAACTATAAAGATGACTTTTCACAACACTGTCCAATTGCCATTGATTCGTGGAGATTCCTTCCGGACGTTTGATGGATTGGATTTTCATGAAGTGCATTAAATGGTCTGATTAGCTGACTATCGTGTGCAATATTTTGAAATATAAACACTAGGTTTAATGGCCTGAATTGTATTAGTAAATAAATAAAAAACTTGAGAAATCCTTTCTTTTTCAGAAATGGAACAAAGGCCGAGTGGCTTAAATGGTACGATGTAAGAACATCATGTCCGCATTTAAGAGTTGTTGTTCTATTAATCCTGTTTTATTACTTGTGACTTATCAAGTGTTGGAATGGTGCTTTTGCATTACAGGGGAATTGCATCACAAAATGCATTGTTCCAAGGATGGACATGAAGCCGGTGACCCATCTGCTAGCATTAACTGGTGGACATTAAAGATAGCACAATGTGCTTCGCAAAAGGAAGGCGAGTTATGGCTGCCTCTCTGGCAAAGTTCCAAATTGATGTCCTTGGATCAGGCACCATAGTTGAATGATGAACACATTTCGCTTAACTTCTGTGCTTCACTCCACATCAGGGTCATTTTTGGTGACAAGTTCTAGTGCATCACACAACATCCTGTAAGGTATCACTTAAAGTCTTTTTGCTGAGGAATTTTTCTGGTTCAGTATCTTCCATGTCTTCGGCATCTTGTTTAGCTCGGTGTTCGTCCAGCGCCTCGTTTGTTAAGCTGTTCCCATGTGATGTCAGCAGCTCCTCCACATGGTCAACATCCACCTCAAAGTCCAGCTCGATTGGCTGTCTGGACAATGTCCCTCGTGATGGCTTCCTCCACCTCAAAGCCTCTAAAGTCATGACAGACACCTGGCTACACATTCCACCACGCAATGTTCATGCAGGTTTGGGCCACTTGCTCCCAAGCCCTGCTGATGTTTTCAATCGCCATTTTTGTGTTAATTTTTTTTCTTCTAGAATTCGGCGATTGACTGTTGATCTGGACCATTTGTTGCGATTAATTTTCTATCTTTTTTCATTATTTTTATTTAAAAATAAATAATTGATTTAAACAGATATTTTCATTGCCGTTAAGTGAAAATCCGTGAGTCGAGGCTCCGTAATAAGAGGTATGACTGTACTAGAAAATTTAGCTTGAATATAATTAATAAAGCTGGAATTCTTTATTATTAATTCACAAGGGAAGCTGAAAATATGATCGTAATAGATTGATAGTTCCAACTTGCTTCCCTCCCTCAGACGTAGGAGGAATCCATCACCGATTGCTTTTTTTTTTATCATTCACACAATAAACAAAAGACACGAAGGTTTTTCAGACTCACTTAAATCTGGAGTTTTCGGAACATCATTTGTTATTATTACGCAGAATACAATTTATTTTACCTTTCTTTTGAAACAATTTATAACTAGAAGGGCACTCGTTAGAGCGCATACCTCCGCCAAGTAATGCCTGATCCACGAGAACATATCGGGTCCAAGACATACTTAGACTAGAAGCGCACGAGGTAGAGCGCATAGCTCCACCAAGTAATGCCTGTTCCACGAGAACATATCGGGCCCAAACATTCATAGACTAGAAGCGCACTTGGTAGAGCGCATACCTCAGCCAAGTAATGCCTGATCCACGATAACATATCAGGTCCAAGACATACTTAGACTAGAAGCGCTCTAGGTAGAGTGCATACCTCCGCCAAGTAATGCCTGATCCCCGAGAACTTATCGGCTCCAAGACATACTTAGACTAGAAGCGTGCGAGGTAGAGCGCATACCTCCGCCAAGTAATGCCTGATCCACGAGAACATATTGGGTCCAAGACATACTTAGACTAGAAGCGCACTAGGTAGAGTGCATACCTCCACCAAGTAATACCTGATCCACGAGAACATATCGGGTCCAAGACATTCTTAGACTAGAAGGGCACGAGGTAGAGCGCATACCTCTGCCAAGTAATGCCTGATCCACGAGAACATATCGGGTCCAAGACATACTTAGACTAGAAGCGCACGAGGTAGAGCGCATACCTCCGCCAAGTAATGCCTGATCCACGAGAACATATCGGGCCCAAACATTCTTAGACTAGAAGGGCACTCGGTAGAGCGCATACCTCCGCCAAGTAATGC
Organism: Eptatretus burgeri; assembly: GCF_056783735.1. Taxonomy (NCBI): domain Eukaryota; kingdom Metazoa; phylum Chordata; class Myxini; order Myxiniformes; family Myxinidae; genus Eptatretus; species Eptatretus burgeri. Next base: position 5,701,789 of record NC_140972.1, read on the forward strand.
CTGATCCACAAGAACATATCGTGCCCAAACATTCTTAGACTGGAAGCACAATTGGTAGAGCGCATACCTCCGCCAAGTAATGCCTGATCCACGAGAACATATCAGGTCCAAGACATTCTTCGACAAGAAGCACACTCGTTAGAGCGCATACCTCTGCCAAGTAATGCCTGATCCACGAGAACATATCGGGCCCAAACATTCTTAGACTGGAAGCACACTCGTTAGAGCGCATACCTCCGCCAAGTAATGCCTGATCCACGAGAACATATCAGGTCCAAGACATTCTTCGACAAGAAGCACACTCGTTAGAGCGCATACCTCCGCCAAGTAATGCCTGATCCACGAGAACATATCGGGCCCAAGACATTCTTAGACTAGAAGCACACTCGGTAGAGCGTATACCTCCGCCAAGTAATGCCTGATCCACGAGAACATATCGGGTCCACGACATTCTTCGACTCGAAGCGCACTCGTTAGAGCGCATACCTCTGCCAACTAATGCCTGATCCACGAGAACGTATCCGTCCCAAGACATTCTTAGACTAGAAGGGCACTCGGTAGAGCAAAAAAAAATTTCCCACCAAGAAACAAACAGACAGAGAGGATTGAAAACATAACCTCTGGCAACCTTCGGTGGTGTTGGTAAAAACGGTTACATTAAAAATTTCTGTCGCATCAGAAACAAGTGGGGAGAGTTGACGTTATGTTGACAATGGGACCATGAGCAAGCAGAGCTGAGCCGACGACTTCTTCGGAGAGGCAACACTGTCAAGCAAAACGATTACAGGTAACTAAAGGTGGAGCTAAAAGGTTTTCGAAAAAGCAGCAGCCACCTGCAAAAGGTAACAACACTGGTGAGAAAGGTGAGCGTTGCCCATGACAACCCAACTGTAATATAACTGGCTGGGTGGTACTTTTATTACAGAATGCTACATGAGCCACACTGCATCTTTACGTTGTCTCATTATTTTTAAAGGCTTTTTGCTCGATATACTTTATCAAGTGAACGTCTTTTAAAGATTGTTACCCACCCAACCGTAACGACCATGCTATCTTTCATGTCCACCCCTGCTCTTTTATTCTGATGCTGACACTTTCCCCTTTCCACCCTTGCCCTTTTCTTTTCCTTACTCGCATGTGATGTCCTTGTCTCCCTGTTCCCCTTTGACCAAGATGTCAGTCTGTGAACCCACTATCAATTGTTAGGCCATAGTAACCAGCGATATTGTTCCCAATTAACCTGGTGGATTACCGTGGGCTAACAAACTCCGTATTTTTCGACAACTGCTGTGTGCTCCGTTCTGAATGACAAATCCAACAACTTCATTATTGATGTTAAATGATGATCCATCCATGACGCAACAACACTCATGCGGGTGTGTACAAAATCATCCAAACGGGATGTGACTGTCGCTGGAAGTGGTTGAGATGGCACCTTGCCCTTGTTTTGATTCTTATCACGACATTCTAAACATTGAAAGTACGTAGTTTCCTTACCTTCTCATCACTAAATTGTGGAGCAGTCAAACTAGAGGCAAGCAATAGGTGCTGGCGATAGTTCGCCTACTGTTTGTGAAGGACACCGCGGGATGTCCAACGTCCACCAAGTAATTGCAGCAGATGGGTTTCATGTCCATCCGAGGGACGGCACACACATTGAATCACCCTGCCTGTGAAACACCGGGATGATAGTTTATCGCTGGTTTGAGATTCGAGCCAAGGCTAGACGGTTCAGAGCAGTGTGACCACTCCTTGGCTTTTTTCACAAGATCTTGGCTATTTGTTGTTCACCTTGGCGTTTTGGTTTTCTAGAGGTTTTCTTGGCGTATAGGTTTTCTATTATCATCGCTTTTCCGAAACCTTGTGAATTCTTGGCTTTTTTCATTGGCTCACCTTGGCATTTATGAAAATGAGGAGTGGTCACACTGGTTCAGAGCAAGTGTGCATACCTCGAGGGTCGAGGCCATCCTGCCAGCCCAGATGGTACTGCGGTCCTTGAATTAGACTCTGTGTCTAAACCGACACAGATTTCCTGGCGCATGTCTCAAGAGTGGTTGCTTCAATGACCTCATGTATATCCCTGTCTGTGTATTACAAATCCTAAAGAAAAAAAAATCCCTGTGTGAATCAGATTGACTGTATATGAAGCTATTAAATATGTATTGCTCACAAAAAAAATTACAAGCAACACTTTTCAAACTCTGTATAATAAATGATGCAATCACAGTTTTGAAATCTCTGTCTTTTGTCTGCAAACCATGGTGATTGAGAAAAGAAAGCCCATCAGAAAATTGAACACACAGCATGGAATGTTACAATTATTACAATAACCTAAAAAGAGCGATCCATGCACAAAATCATGTCCACCAAACGAACAAAACTACACAGGTAATGATGCACTTCATTTCCAGTGTAATGTTAAAACAGTAATTGGCTTGGACTCAACCAATGACATTCGCATTCAGTAATGTATATATAACAACTACGTCTAAACAAACAAATTAAAGAGCATGATTAAATAGGAAATTGTAGAACACGTTACCCTGGGCAGTGTTTAAATTTATAATTCAATTTATATAAAATCATCATTTTAAATATCGTTAAAAGAATTTCCAGAAGTTTAGCACTATTGAGCAGTCTTATACGTCACCCTAAAACACCACTCTATTTAACATGTCCAAGCACTGTTAAACTGAAGGGTTCTGAAAGTGCAAAGAAGGTGATTTGTGATCTACACTGTTCAAGTATACGCTTCAATTTAAATGAAATAAAGATTGTAAAAGTCGTATGAATAAATTAATTCCAGAATTTACCACCGTTGACATCGTGTCCATTCGATGACCTCATCAAACACGTCACATTAGTTCTTCGTGCCTGTTGTTTGTGTCATTTATGACGTCCTTAAAAACAGTAAGTTTCCTGTTTGGAATGATTTTCAATTTGGTTTGGCTGCCAGACAGGCAGACAGAGTGAAAAATAAGTTCCACTCCTCTTTGTGCATGTGCGATCGGGATGAATTCAGAACCAAAATACTGTAAAACAGCAAACTTGTTTTTTGATTCACGTTCAAAATCCAACATTAAATTTAAATAAGTTGTTCCTCGATCATAAACTGACGTACGTGGATGGACAAACAGATGGAAGGAGATTAACTAATTGCTTGACCCCACTTTTCACTTCGTGTGTTGGGAGTATAACGATAGAATACCCAGTGAAAATAATCCAAGACTAACATGAATGGATGGAATCAACAGGATGGTGATTGAGGTTATGTATCGGGTGTTAACCGGTCGGCGGAGCAAGAGAGAACGATTGATTTTAAGCACTCCAATGAAACGGTGGATAAGGAATGGCCCCATCTGTCATAGAACAATGAAAATGGTACTGTTGGAAAGCTAATAATTAATCGATTGATGTGGTTGGAAAACGAATAATTGATTTTCTTGGGAAAAAAATAGTGTCCATTTAATCTTTGAAATGGCTGTTTCACAAAAGCCCTCTTTGAGGAATTGAAGAAGATGAAGCAGGGATAGGAAATTAATGTAGCGGTTCAAATGGTAGCATTTATTATTCGATAACAGCAGGAACCATTTAGTTGGACACAAAAGGAGAACACAAAATTTTTTCTCGTAATATTTCGTGAAGCAATATAAAACAAGTAAAAAAAAGACGTAAAATGTCATAGCCCCCGGGATAGCCCAAATTTATGAACAACTAAAATGGCCACCAGTCTACCGGTCGGCCATCTTTGATCAGATCGCAAAATAAAGTTAGGGGCACGTGTATGCCATCATGTACTGTGCTTGTACCAAGTTTGAACAAAACGGACCATGCATGTCAGAGAAATGGTTGGGCACACATTCAAGTAACAAAATGGACGCCAGTCAGCCAACTTGGGTCTCATGTTTAAAAAGAACAATGCGCATATGCAAGCCATCATTCTTTATCTGCGTGCCAAGTTTGAACAACATCGGCAAATGCATGTCCGAGAAATGGTTGAGGACGTGTTCAATATTGGCTTAATTTTTACAACTAAAATGGCCGCCAGTCAGCCACCTTGGATCTGATATTTAAAAAGAAGGACGTGCATATGTAAGCCATCATTCATTATCTGTGTGCCAAGTTTGAACAATATGGATACATGCATGTCTGAGAGGACGTGTCCGACACCGGAATATATATATATTTTTTTACAACTAAAATGGCCGCCAGTCTCCTGGTCAGCCATCTTTGATCAGATCGCAAAATAAAGCGAGCGGCACGTGTAAATGCCATCAAGCACTATGCTTGTGCCAAGTTTGAACAAAATCAGACCATGCATGTCTGAGAAATGGTTGGGGACACATTTAAGTAACAAAATGGATGCCAGTCGGCCATCTTGGATCTGATCTCGAAAATAAACGACGTGCTTATGTAAGCCATCATTCTTCATCTGCGTACCAAGTTTGAAGAACCTCGGTAAATGCATGTCCGAGAAATGATTGAGGATGTGTTCGACACCAGGATTTTTTTTTTACAGCTAAAATGGCCGCCAGTCGGCCATCTTGGATCTGATGTTTCAAATGTATGATGTGTATATGTACACCGTCATGTGTTGTCTTTCTGCCAAGTACGAATAAAATCAGTCCATCCGTGTCCGAGATATGGTTGTGGACACACGCACGCACGGACACGAAAATCGAGATCAAATCCATAGGACCCCGTTTCGGACTGTCTCGCGGGGACTAAATTTATAAACGTACACCGATGGAGCACACAAACAATGACAACAACACCAACAACAGTATGTTATAAAAAAACAAACATTTTTTTTTCATGTGTCCACTTCGTTTGACATCCTCATTGAGACAGATAGACATGCAATATGTTTGTGAAGTCTAACTTGTCTTTTGATTAAACCCATCAGAGAAGTGATGTTAGACATGCCTGTAGTATGATCTCTCCATCGAGTGCAGCCTGTGGTTGCTGGTTGCATCATTGGTTGGGACGCGGCCATGCCGCTGATGCAGTGTCACCCTTACCAGTACACTGGTACTCATTTTGCCGACCTCGGAAGGATGACAGGCTGAGTCAACATCCTGGTGTATTAATTCAGCGGCCAACAGGGCTTGAACTCAGGACCTGAGGACCCCAAGCCGCCACCCTGTGCTGTAGTATGATATACCGTATTCTAACAATTATAAAATAGCATCAACATTTCCAAAATAAAGTACTATCGAGGATATCCAACATTTAAAAATTTTACTTGCAATAAAATTACAAACCACGTATGAGTTGGATAAAACGATTGATACCTGTACGTTTCGACTTTAGACAAAGGTCGTGATAGCCGTGGTGAATCACGATAAAAAACAAACAAACAAACAACATCTATCCCTTCCCTTCTGCCTCCCCATGTCTGGATAATCAAGCACTTCTTAAATAAACATTTGCAAGTAAAAAGTGTGAAGTAAAAAAAAAGTGCAGGTAGTGCCATTCGCTGCGAGGATATGTCGGTGTATTATTGAAACGAGCCCATGCCCGCACAGGATTCTAAAACGGGGTTGGGATTGAGAGGGAACTAGAACGGAACTCCGGAGAGCACGAACTTCCGCCAGGTTGAACAGTTTACATTTTGTATCCCACGGATAGGCTGGATCATCATCATCATCATCATCATCATCATCATCATCATCATCATCATCATCACCATCATCATCATCATCTTATGACCGTTTCCATGCTTGCATGTGTAAGCCATGGTTCACCTCATGGCTGATTTCCAGGCTGCATGATCCCTTTCTTGCCCTCTTGTTCGGACTTTCTCTCAACTCCAAGATAGTCTCTCAACAACACATCCCATGTTTTCCCCAGACAGCCTCCAGCTCTCCTTCCATTCACATTCATACACCTCTTCACACAGTTGCCTACCCCCATCCTTTCCACATGTCCGAACTATCAAAAACTACCCCAACGCATAACCTCACTAATACTTTCCATACCTAACCTATCTCTTAATTCCACTTTTGATTCCCTATCCTTCAGTGTCGTATCACACACCCACCTCACCATTCTCATTTCATTTCGTTCACACCTCCGTTCATCCTCTTTTTGATCACCCATGTTTCGCTGCCATACAACATCACGCTTCTAACGCAAGCTGCATAAAGTTTTTCCCTTTAATCAGAGAAAGGTCTCTTTTGATGCCAGTAGGGGGGTAATAACTCCCTTAACTTCCTCCATCCACTTCTAATTCTTGCATTCACTGCTGCCTCCACACCACCACCTGCACCGATCAAATCACCAAGGTAACAGAATTTCTCTGCACATTCCAGAGATATATTCCCATAAACTAACTCGAACTGGAGTCACTTGTTTACCTGCTCAAACAGCACACTTGAAGTCAGGTACCACCTAAAGTCTACCCCTGATGCCACGACACCTCTTGTGCGCCCAGCAGTTGCAGGATCTACACAATATTGAATTGCTAACGACACCTTTTCTACAGACAGCACAGGGCCACCTCCCTCTTTTTTTCCACACTTCCTTCTCCTGCACCACTAATCAGGAGTTTTGTTTTCCCTATATTCACTTTCAGTCCTCTGGCCTCCATACCCTCCTTCCATACTGTATATTTACTCATTACCTCTTCCTCACTGTCAGCTATCAGCACCAGGTCATCAGTATACAGGAGTTCCCAAGGTGAGCCTCCTGTAAATTCCTGTGATATAGCCTCAAGAACCATGATGAACAGGATTGTGCTCAAGGGTGACCCCTGATGAACACCCACTTTCACTTCAAAATCCTCACTCTGTACTCCATTTACCCTCGCAGAGGTTTTTGGGCTATCATGCATTACCATGACAACCCGAACTAACCAATCCTCCACCCGTAACTTTCTCATGGACCATTGCACCACTTCCTGAGGCACCCGCTCGAACACCTCCAAATCCACAAATATAAATCACAGTTGCTTCTTCTTCCCCAGATATTTTTCCTGTAATTGCCCAACTACAAACATTGCCTCCATTGTGCCCCTTCCTGGCATGAAGCCAAATTCCATTTCATGTATATTAACACTCTGTCTTATCAGTTTATCCATGACTCTCTCAATCACTTCCATTCCATGGTCCAGCAACTTCAGACCCCTATAGTTGCTCTGAACAAAGGCATCCCCCCCTTCCCTTTATAAATATTCACCATTACACTCTTCAACCAATTGTCTGGGATAGATGTCTCCCTTATAATTGCATTTCCCAATTTAGTGATTAAATTCACTCCGATATCACCAGATGCCTTCAGCATCTCTGCGACAATACCAGTGCTGCTCGCTGCTTTATCATTCTTCATTTTATCGATGGCTTTCTTCACCCATTCATTCCTTATCTCAGGTGGTGGGCCCTGCACCGGTTCTACTGCCTCCAGATATAATCCCTATTCCAAGGGAACTCCTCATTTAGCAGGTGCTCATACTAACTCCTCCAAGCATTTCTAATCTCCTCACGGTCAACCAGTACATTTCCCATATCATCCTTCACACGCTGTTCTCCTATGAGATTCTTATTTTGAATGATCATTTGCTTTGCTATCCTAAATATCTCCCCTCTACTACCTGCATTATTTATCACATCTGAAAGTGAATCCTGTACTCACTTTTAGCCTTGTAAACTTCCCTTCTTGCCCTACGTTTAGCCACTAAGTATTCCTCCTTATCCTCTACCGTTTTCCAAATCCTAAACACTTTTCTTTTTCTTGAATTGCCACATCCACCTCATTATTCCACCACCATGTTGCCTCATGTCTCGCTGGGCCCTTCGACGAGCCACATGTCTTTTCAGCAGCATGCAGCAGCCCATCTTTTAAAGAGTCCCAACAGCTCTTTACATCCTCTCCAACCATAGGGTTTCCAAGATTCATTTCCAGAAGTTCTCGAAAGAAATGTTCCTTTACATTCCGATCTCTTAGTTTCCATACTCTTCTCCTTGGGACGTAAGGTTTCCTCTTTTCCTTGCTCCAACTTAACTTGACGTCACACACTAGCAGCCAATGTTGTGAGGCACATTCTTTTCCACATCGTTTAGCAACTTCCAATCAAATCTCCGAACTAGAAAGTAGTCTATCTGGCTCTTTATACCTCCCGACTAATTAAGTGATCAGTCTGCTCGGCTTCTTCTGAAACATTGTGTTGCAGATGACCATATCGAAGGCATCCCCGAACTCAAGGATTTTCACACCTTCAGTGTTTCTAACTCCGAAACCTGAACCACCATGCACACACACCTTCATATCATTCTGCTAATTCTCCAACATGTCCATTCAAATCCCCTCCGATCACAACTTCTCTCTCGCTCATCCCTGAAACAAGATGCACGAGTGTGTCCCAAAACTCATCCTTCTCCTCCTCACTAAATCCTATCTGTGGGGAATATGTCGATACTCCTGTTAATATACGCTCATCAAACAACAGCTTTAGGACTATGACTTTTGTGTTTATCCTCCGAACCTCCAACACCCTCTCCACCCACTTCTCAGCCACCATAATCCCAACACCACCAGTTCCAATCACAACTTATCCAAAATAATTTGTACCTATCATTTATACCTGTGACCATTCTCACAGCACCTCCCCTCCACGTTGTTTCTTGCACACAGCATACATCCACCCTGCTGTGGCTCAAAGTTTCTGCTATCTCACCAGCTCTACCACTCATAGTACCAACATTCAGACTCGCAACTCAAACACCTATCTTGTCATGCTGAGTGGGTGCTTTAAGCTTGACAGGTTTGCTCTCATTTGTAATTTGTACAGCCATATATATATATATATATATATATATATATATATATATATATATCTCAAAGAAAAGGAAAGTGAGGGAACCTGAATATAAAAGCCACCTTCCATGGTATATGCCACAGCAACCCCAGACATCAGCATCCTTACATGACTTGACGCCGTTACACCAGCAGTCCAGTGGCCTCGTGGATGACCCACCCCAGCCAACTTCAGGGACACCCATCCATGCACGACATGACACTAAAACAGACGTGGTTTTATTCTCCTGCTGATAGAGCAGCCTCCTAGTACGCTAAGACTGGATTCGGGCTCCTGTACTATGAGGCGGTAAGTGCGAACCTGTTAAGACACACACCCTGTAACCGCTTATCTGGACAATGCAGCAACACTACCCAATGCCACGGCGACAACTAACCCAGATGGGGAAGCACACAACTCAGGTCCCCGTTTCACCAAAAGGCATATTTGAGGCATGTTTTTGTGGCCGGACGCCCTTCCTGACACCACCACAGTATCAGCTGTGGGCCTAGCCTTTGTCTAAAGAGACACACCCTACAAGGCAGCAGGGGGATTTGAAATCAGAGTTTCCTTCTCCGAGGTGGTCTGCCAACAAAGGCTAAATAGCTCCACCTTCCCTAATTGGGTTGGTCAGTGCAAAAGCATTTCCTCACACTGGAGGACCATGCACTTTCCACCTCTGGGGTACCAACTTACTCCAAGATCCTCCAGACATTTAGCCAGTGCCCTCAAAAGCACTGGTGGTGGTGGTTGTATGGCAGCTTAGCTGCCGGAGTAGCTATCATTTCTTGAAGAGCGACTGTGTCGCTGATGCAGTGCCCCTCTACCAGTACACACACTGGAACTGGTACTCATTTCGCCGACCTCGGAAGGATGACAGGCTGAGTCAACCCCTGGTGTATTAATTCAGTGGCCGACGGGGCTTGAACTCAGGACCCTAGGATCCCAAGCCACCACCCTAACCACTGAGCCAACACCAGGCTGGTAAGAGCACTGTTACTGTGGTGTGCCATGAGGTGGTAGTCTGGAAGTCTTGGCGAGGGTAGAGGTTATGTACCGGGAGGAAGAACTTACACACTCGGCCTTCTTTTCACTTGCAGAGCTATCCGGAGGCTGCAGCTGAAAGCAAGGAATGGTAAAATATAATTATACCCTGTGGAACCAGAGCTCACCTTACTACAGCACTAGACGCATACACCTACCTGCCCTGTGGGAAATCACCACACCACTAAAAATGAAGCAAAATCGAATCTGCTTGTTCTTGTCACCTACCCAACTCATCCACCAAGTTTTGTAATAACCCGTCCCCAACATTGAAATGTCATGCTACGTTCCACTTTTGGCCCGATCTCTCAATGGTTGGTGAAGAATGACTTTAAATTTCTCATATTATCCGTATCTGGATCTTCATCAAAATCTAATAAATTAGTTGTTATCACACACACAACCTGTCCACCAAGTTTAATCCAAATCCGTCCACAGCTGTTTGAGATATTTTTCTCACAGACAGATTAAAAAAAAACAGACGGAGGTGAAAACATAACCACGGTCCATCTTCTGTGATGGAGATAATAGTTGCTCTTGCGTCTCTGAATATGACCACTTCTTTTTTGTTTGTTCTTTGTATACATCGTCATGGCTTGTATGAGAGCTAACACACAACACACAACAAGGGGGCAGAAGACAAGAGGGGTGGGACAGGGAAGGACAAAACAGTGAGGAACAGAGACAGGAGGAGATATGTGGAAGGGAGAGGGATATACAAGATGGACACGACAGGGACTTTCAGGACCTTACACGACAGGGAACTTTCAGGAAGGAAAGCAGGGAATTTGAAGGAGGTGGGTTTGGGGTAGATTAACGGGGGTGGAAAAGATCGTAGTTTTGGATGGGGGATGATAAGAGGTGGTGGTGAACAGCTGTTTTGAAGGCCTGGAGAGAAGAATGGGATTGACCAGAGTGTGGGAATTTATTCCAAAGGTGGGGGAAAAGAGGAATAAAAGAGTGAAGGTGAGCAGTGGTTCATGATTTTGGTAGTTTTACTAAAAGGGGGTTACTGGCGGATCTTGAGCTCCCTGCGGAAATATGGGGGGGGGCATATTTCAGGAAGAGCGGGGAGGGGGTGGCAAGACCGGAGAGGAGATGGTAGAAGACAGATAGACCACCGACCTGCCTGTGATGAGAGAGTGAGAGGCCCAAAGACTCAGCCTCATTGTGGGAGATGCCAATGATCCGAAATGCCTTGGTTTCCACAGTGTGAAGCCGAGAAAGGTGAGAGGCAGGAGCACCAGCCCAGAGGGGGAGAGCAGTACTCCATCAGACTGTGGAGGAAAACTTTGTATGTGGTCAGGAGCTCAGGTGGGCCGAGGAAGGACTTTGTACTATGGAGGATTCCCAGTCGGTGACTGGCTTTGGAGGCGAGGTTGGAAATGTGGCTTTCCCTGGAAAGATCATGGCAGATAGTGAGACCCAGAAGCCTGAATGAAAGGATTTCTTCCAGAGGATTGTTGGGAAAGTGGATGGGTGGGTTTTCTAAATGGTCCTTTCGGAGAGACATAGTGAGAGTGTGAGGATTTGTCTGGATTGAAAGACATGTTCCACATGTTGGACCAGTTTGTAAGTTTACTCAGATCCGCAGAACGTGAAGAAGCTGCTGCTTGCCGGTCTGAGGGATGACTGATGGTACAGCAGAGGGTGGAGTCATCAGCAAAGAGATAAAGAGGATTTTCCAGAGAGTCTGAGAGATCATTGATGAAAACCAGAAAAAGAACAGGGCCCAGAACGCTACCTTGAGGAACTCCAGCCTGGGCAGGAAGAGGGGATGAAAGAACTCCATTTAGGGCCACTCGTTGACTGCGACAGGAGAGGAAGTCTGCGATCCCTGAGCGGAGATGGACTTGGATACCATAGGAAGACAGTTTGGTGAGCAGGGCAGGGCGCCAGACCGTGTCGAAAGCACGTGATATTTCGAGGGAGATGGCTCTGATTTCATTTTAGTGGTTGCTTATTGACTAGTCCACGTTGTTGTGCTTTATAAATCAAGTGAACTTTCCACGTAGAGGTGACATCTATTGGTGGGTGAATTTCAGAGCTTGCATGTGGAAGCAAAGCTAAACTCATTCAAAATCGTCCGCAATGGGAATTGCATTTTTTTTTTGTTCTACAAATGTGATCCTTGCATACACAAGCATTAGCAAAGCAAGTGGTGTTCGTTTTACGGCAGAGAATGGCACGCTATTGCACGCGCACAAAATCCTGCATCATTGGAGTGTGTACACTGCTCAGCACATCGACGTTATTCCAAAGGGATTTCCATTTCCATCTCTTGTTGTTGTGCTATTGGGTTAAAAGTTTGCACGTTAGAAACAGTTTTTATATCAAAGGGAAAAAAAACAAAACTAAACTAAATATAGGGCAATAACAAAAACCTTAACATTTCATTATTTTTCTCCTTGTTGACAGTCTGGGTATAATGTTGGCCTTCCTATGACTTTGCATCCTGAGATGACACAGAACATCGAACCATCTGAAGTTGTTGTCGAATTAGTGAAGGCGTTAGGCCTTGGGGGAGTAAAGTGGATGGTCGACTTGATTAGGAAGGTGTGAAGTGAGGAAAATAAACCGGATAATTGGAGGAAGAGCATAATAATAATAATACCAATTTTCAAACCGAGAGGAGACATCAAGCACTGTGGAAACAACAGAAGGAGCAAATTGATGATGGAGCCTGCAATGAAGGAACTGGAGAGGATTAAAGGCTAAGGGACAGAGAGAAAGGGAGAGAGGGAGAGAGGGAGAGAGGGAGAAAGGGAGAGAGGGAGGAGTGTAAATGGATGAAATGTAGTGCAGATTCAGCCGGGGAAGGGGAACAGTGGATGCGATTTTCACCATGACACAGATTCAGGAAAAGATAATAAACTATGTGACGCATTCATAGATCTGGCGAGGGTATATGCAAGGATATCGAGAGAAGTGGCATATCGGTATTTGAGGACGAAGCGTGTACCAGACGAGTTTCCTCGAATCGTGATGGAAATGTACATGGGATCCAGCACTTTTATAAGGACGGTGGACGAGGACTCAAGATACTTGAGAGTGAAGTCCAAGCAAATAACATCACAGCATGCTTAGAGTCATGTATAAACATGCTTCACAGGCCGAGTCATCTATAATTATGAGTAGCATAGCGGCAAGAGGAGATTCCCCAATGCCCCCATCCACAGAGCACACGTGGTCACCAAATGGGTTGATGAGCATGATACTTCTGTTATCCATATGTCATGTCCTTCTCTGTCACCAGATCTGAACCCAATCGAGCATTTATGAGATATACTTAACCAATGGTGCTGCATCGCTCCTGCAGAATTCCAGACGTTCGTGGATTCTTTGTCACGGAGTATACAGGCCATACTGGCTGAATGTGGTGGCCCAATGCCCTATTATGTGACTTTACATTGGTGTTTACACATTTTTGTCCACCACCTGTATGTCATGCACAGCATAACAATGAAGTAAAATGGTAAAATGGTACCTTGAGACGAAATCCATAATCAAGACTCAGCAGCTTTAACGCAAACATTTCAAAGTGAGAGACCTACCCAGCAAGAATTGTATTCTTCACAATGTCAAGAAGAAGTTCGAGAACCAAGGCAATGTTTGCAATCTTCAATCAGGGAGAAGAAGACTGGGCATTCAGAAGAGAACATCGAGTTGGTGACACAATCTCACTGAAAGTCCAAGGAGATCCTCTCGCTGGCACTCACAATAGCTTGGTCTTTTGCACACGACTGTCTTTTGGATCCTGAGGCAGGACACAAAATTTTATCGATAAAAAACAATGCAGATCAAACACTCTCTCACAGAAACTGACGAGGCAGACAAGTTTGACGACAGGGTAATCTCCTTGAAGAAAGAGCAAATCTTGTCTTCCCATTCCCCACACCTCAACCTGCTGGACTTCTTTCCGTGGGACTACAAGACGGACAATATTTACAAAGACAACCCTCGTAACATCCAGCAACTCAGAAGAGCTATTGAGGAAAGTGTAAGGTCCATCTAACCTCTGACGTGCAAGAGGGTGACACGGAACTTCACTGTCAGAGTGAACTCTTACCTGGCACGCCGTGGAGGTCGCATTGAACATGTCATCCACGCTGCTCCATCATTGTAAATCTCCCAAGTCTCGACTTTATGATAGATGATTGTTCATTTTTAACGTTGTATAACTTTTCAAATTACAGCATTGAAATGGCACGATGAATTATGAAACACCCCAATACAACTTTTGAAATGACAACAGGTCTCAAAAGTCAGTCAAAAATGTCCTCATAGAATTGGGTGAAATGTCAGGTTTTCTTTCAACAAAACAGGGCAACTCCAATGATGATGTCACGTATTAGTGCCCGACAACTGAATTAATTTGGTGTTGGTATTGGAAGAAAAAAAAACATACAAAATTTCAGTTTTGTATGACTACGGGCTTTTTTGGGGTCATCAGGCCAGAAAAAAATATATAATCAAGTAACGTAGTGAGATGTTTTGCGAATAACAACTACCCTTGCACTACTGAAAGAAAAAAGGAAAAGGTATAGCAATAACTACGACACAAAAAAACTGGCACCGTCAGGAACTCAGGCTACAGGAACACAATTCCCAATTAAAGTCATTTTCAAAAAGGAATAGCGAGTCACACGTTGCATATTTGCAGGCCTTTTGTTCAGCACAGAAATTGGATCGAAGATCTTTTCATGCTCGGTGATTAACCGAGCATGAAAGGTGTAAAAGTGCAAACCTATCAAAGTTTCGTGAAGCAACACCTGACATCAAAATGTTCTGGTTAATATCCCATTCAAACAATGAAGGTTTTGTTTTTGACAAATTAGCCATTAAACTCAGAAAAACAACAAGAACTTTTTTTTTAACCTTCACAAGTAGTGTTCTAAAAGTCTACCGAGTCAATAAGTGTGGTGGACCATTAAAAGTGTGGTGGGCTATTTTGGTCGAGGCCGTTTATTCCTGATACGTGAAACACCCTGCGACCCATGCAGACAGAAAACAGACTTTTTGGAATGCTGGCCACATTTTCCATCCAATCATCAAGTAACTTTGTTGAACCATTCTCCATAGGTGGGCACTCCCATGTTGAATGTTTTGTGTCAATCTCTCAAGCTGTTGCAGAGAAAACAAATTTAAGAACGAATAAAGGTGAAAAAGTGAGAGCGGAAGAAGAAAAAAAGAAAGTGTGGGCCTCGGCCAATGTTCCTCCACATGGTCAAGGATGGTTGGAGACATCTATTACTAGTTGCAGTAATTATTTATTTTAGTGATGTCCTTCTGGTGATTTTGCTGTTGGAATATGATAAATATACAGATTAGCTAGATTTGAATTCTTAGGTCAACTAGCAGATACCCGTCTACGATGGGTATGGGGGACAGGACGGATCACAATACTCGGTTACGGTAGTTTCTTTGGATGTTTTGCGCCGCATTCAACAGCTCAGTTCGTATTGGTGACGTGTCTGGGTGCCCATGGTAGCGTTTGAGACCGGTTGCTTTAGATTGTTGGCCTTGACACATCGTGCCGGATTAGTAACACGAACGATTTGACATATTCATCGTTTCTATATTTCCTCAATCAACAGATTAACAACATGGCAGGATAAAAGTCATAAATGCTGAGTTGAATAAACATCCTGAACTCATGGACTCGGTTAAGTAAAGCACGTCGTCTGGGACCCGGCCATCAGTTTGCCACCGAATGCTGCTGATTGTGACGTCATCGATTCCCTCTTTGAAAATGACATCTATATTCGATTTTTTGAATCCGCCATCACCTGCGTAAATACATGGAACACATAATGTGAAGATTTCGGAAGTATGAAGAGAATATGTTCGGAAAAAAGTGTGTTGAAGTTCCAGGCTCACACCCATTATATTATGATGGATTCCCAAATTATCCTTTGTTTTGGCACATTAAGTGGGACAAGCTGAAAAAGCTACTTCACAAACAAGAACAGAATATGATTACAGAGTGGTGTGCAAAGATAGAATTATTCTTGAAGGTAATTGGGGTTAGTAATGGAACGTGAACTAATGGAGGCGGATTTGTGAATAAGGACTGTGACTTCCATTAGAGAGTGTTTTTTTTCTCGTTTAAGTGTTAGCAGGTAGTGTGAGTTCATCTTGGAAAGAAAGGAAAGGATTCTGGTGTTTCCTTGTTCATGAATATTTGTGTAAGATGCTTGCTGTCGGAATAAAATCAGAAACCTGACAGGAGGGATGTATACATTTAAGCGTCATTCATTGGAGTACACATACCGAGCAGGGAGACAGCTACGTTCTTAGCGTGCTGGGAGGAGGGGCTGGTTTTGTTGTGATGCAGTGAAACAAAATTTGGGATTTGGCCAGGGCACAATACCTCGTATACTCTTCATCGGAAGTCACCGTGGAATACTTAATGTCCACCAGCAAACGTGAGCGAACGGGTCCCCAGGTTAACGTCCATCTCAGGGAAGGCGTACTCATTGACATGAAACCCTGCCTGAGAAGCACTAATCCTGCAGTTTATAGTCAGGCCAAGAATCAAACATTATTTAGACAGCTCAAAAACCACTGCACCATCCTGTAAGTCTTTCTGACACATCAATGCTCGAGTGTAATTAATGGAGAAACATTTTATTGAATTGCTTGAAAGAGTGCCAATGGCCGATAAGTGTTGAGCAGATAGGAAACAAAAAAGATAATTTTAATAGTTAAGAATACTTTGATGCGGCAAATGTTAATCTGCAAGAAGAGGCAGAGGATGGAGATATACTGTCCGTCAAAAGATGTCAGGGAGGGGGTGGGCAGGAGTACACCATTTGACTGTGACTTTACCTTACCACAGGGATACCTTTGTGGGGCCCATTCCCAGTGATACCGTAACTCATGCCTGGCTCCCCTTTCCCATGAATACTTTCACTGGAAATCTTTTTTTTTGCAACTAACTCCACAAAAGCTTTCTTGCTCTTTCCAGTTTTATTTTTAAAGTTTAAAACACCTTGACTAATTTCTCAATCCAGTTCCTTTTTCAAGAAAATTAAAATAAAGACCAATTACTGCACCGTGGTCCCAAGAAGGGAGCCAGACATAACAAAAAAAAACACACACACACACACACACACACACACACACACACACACACACACACACACACACACACACACACACACACACACACACACACACACACACACACACACACACACACACACACACACAGTACTTGTAAGTACTTTCAGAAGATATTATATTTGAAGTTATAACCTTAAATTATAAGCAACTGACTGATTTCCCAACTGCCCGGATCATCAGCTGGACACAGTTTATCATCGAGGTTTTGATCCTTTTCACCCGGAACCTCTCCAAATGGCGGATCCACAACCCCGATCGCAGGTCCACATCAGTAGATTACTCGACATCAATGGACCTACAACCAAAAGTTATCAGTCAACACAGCAATGCAATATCTTTATTCAAACTTATTTAATTATTACTTTTATTTAAATTATTATGACATATGAATGACTTTAATCAGTCACCACTTTATATGATAATATATTAAGCAATAAACACTTTATCTTGCAGACATGTCAATCAGACAGCACCTCCATCTAACCATAGACAAACTGTTATTCAAATATTCAAACTGACATTAACAACCGATTTTAACATGCTGCACTGTATATCCTCGCAACCACCAATAAATTATATTAATGCTTATTCAGAATGTATTGTATAAATTAATATTTATTTATTGATATATCTATTTATTTTGGTTTTTGGTTTTATATTTATTTTTACCCCTTGGGGTCTTCCACCCCATGGGGTCTAAGCGCCGCTCACGTTCTCTCTTTTCTTGTGGACAGTTCATTTGAACGTCTATTTCTCCATTATTCGAGAACAGAACCGAACCAAACTTGACAGGTATATTCCAGAGACCATTCCCCAGGCATTAACTGAGCTCAAAGTGCGATTCCGGCCATTTGAGCCCTTTTTCTTAAAATTGTTATTAAAAAAGGAATTAAATCACTGAGCGATGCCCAACGCAAAATTAAGTCACAAATGATGATATGAAACTAGCCTCACTATTGTGAAGTGTTCTGGTTTCTTTTTCTGATGCGATGAAAATTTTACCAAATTTCAAAACTACCTGTTGTCCGTGCTATCGCTCACCTGAGAGTTGTACGAATGAACTCCCAAGGGGTATGTTCGCAATTCGAACTTGTTATCTATATACCTCCTTTCTTTAATATATATATATATATATATATATATATATATATATATATATATATATATTCAAACAATAATATTGATAAAATAATTTGCCTCACTAAAGTAATTAATTCATTATTATTATATCAAATGCAATGCAATAGGAACTTGTTTACATGAAAACCAACCAAACTTAAATAAATAAAAGGTAACACCACCAATTCTCTAATTTTTTTAGCTCACCTGGAACGTAGTTCCGAGGAGCTTCAGGGATGGTGCGTCATCTGTCCGTCAGTCCATAAATACTTGCAATTCTTCTCTGAAACTGCACAGACGATTTCGATGAAACTTTACGACAACCATTGTCAACCTGTATGCACCAAAGTTTGTTCATTGCATTAAAAAAAAATGGGCCCAAAGGGGGTTCACGGAGGTTGCCCCCCTAAAGAGGTACTTGCATTCTTCTCGGAAACGATATACACAATTCCGATGAAACTTAACTCCAACCTTCATTACTTGTGACTAGTAGATGACCTGTCCCATAGATGGGTGGTGGAGGTGGTTGTGGTGGACACGTGATTTGGTTGTCCATCGCGATTCGGTGATCTGCAGTCATGATTTCGTTCCTTTATCACGTGCCATTTTTTTTTTTCCAAATGAGGCGTTGATTCTTGAGTGGCTTTTATGGAGTTGCAATTGAAGATTCACGCAGAGCCACCAAATTTGTTGTCACAGCATTTTTTTGAAAATGTAGTACAGCAACAGGCAATAATGAGGGAGTTTGTACATTTTCACTTGTGAGATAAAAATGATAGCGATCCAGAGTCATGCATACCAAGTACAATATGGATGAGTTTCATGGACCATTGATGCTTCGTCATGGAGGAGATAATAAACACTTAGCTCCATTATAGTATAGATGAACCAAAGTTTGTTGACATGAAGAAAATCGGGGATGATGGGGTTTTACGGGGTATTTCCCCCCAAAACATGTGTTTGCTTTCTTCTCAGAAACTACACACGCAATTCCGATGAAACTTGACCACAACCTTCATCACCTGTGATGTACCAAAGTTTGATTACACTATTTAAAAAAAATTGGGGTCGAATGGGATTTACGGGGTTGGGGGGGGGGTTGCCGCCCCCCCCAATTTTTGTCAGATAATTGCTATAACATTGGTTCATTGGTACATTTTGCTGATTCTGCCCCACGTTGAATTACTCTTCAGTATCATTCATTATTCTACCAGGTGAGTTCCCAGGGGTATTGCCCATATTTTTCTCTTCTACTTTCCACCTCATCAAACGGAAGACTAAAGACTGCGGAAGACTCGTGTCATCAGAAGGAACCCGAAGAAGTAAAGAGTAAAGATGGAATGTATAAAGATGTTCCAGTGACTCACGAGTCAATCAGAACCTTCCTTGTTCCAGTATGACGCCACACACGTGCTCATGTCCTCACCTTTTTATACATTCCGTGTCAAATACAGCTGGAATTCCAGAATAAAAACTTTGCAATTACATACTTTCCACACATTTAAGCCTCAAAAAGTGGAAAAGTTGGATGTCAGGCCATGCTCACATCCAGGTACATGTTCACCTGAATTTGGCATTATTAGACCTTTTCCAAAAAAAACAAGAAAAGAGGGACAGGGAAAGGGAGAGGGAGAGAGACGATCAGACACATCTTCCTCTGAACTGTCGAGCCTGAGTTCAAATCTCAGCTCAGCTATAAACTGTTACCAATCACCATGGTGTATGCAGGAGGGGGTGTGTTGTCAGTGTGTGTTGTCAATGTGTGTGCCCTACCTTGGATGGGCGCTAAATTGGACGTCCCATCTGCCGGCATTAGTTGGTGGATGTTAAAGATCCCACGGTCTCCTTGGTGAAGAGGAGATGAGTTACCGCTGACATTCTTCACAAATTAATCAGACTTAGATCAATTCCAAATTTCTACACCTCTATATGGTGAAGTATCCTGAGTTGGAGAGTTGAATTGGAAACTTGACTTGGATTTTAACCCTTGCCAATGAAACCGCTTCAGCAAAACCGATGCTCTGTACAGAGCATGGTAAGAGAGAGAAGGAGAGGGAGAGGGGGAAAATGGGGAGGAGGAAAAAGGGAGAGGGGGAAGTGGAGAGAGGGAAAGGGGGAGAGGGAAAGGGGGAGAGGGAAATATGTTGAATGCTTGAAGTTCGACAGCAGGAGTGAGAGAGAAGAGCAGAAAGGACTCTGCAGTTGAACAAAGCCAATACCAGAGGAGGCATACAGGGGCAGCAGACAGCACCAGCCTGTCCATGCACCTCCGTCCGCCTGCAAACGTGCTTTCACATGAAGGCCACTGGTGAGCAGGCAAATTTCCACAATCTCACCGTCCCAGATCCCACCTCCTTTATATTTTTGAAACAAGATTGAGGCTTGAGGAAAATCAAGATGAAAGAAAGTTAAAGAGTAAGAAATGGACAGTGCAGGGCTACATTTATATTCAAGAGAAGAGAGGGGAGGGGAGGGAACACAGTAACCTACAAGTGAGAACAATGGGTTAGGTGGGGTTAACGGAGTTAAAAATAATTGAGGGTAGGCATTGGGTTGATGTAGGATGGTAGAGCATCACCATGAAGTTAAAGTCCTGGAAGGAATTGTGCAATCGAAGAGCCAAGCAAGTACAGTTCCACAAATGTGGGAAAATTACGAGGAGAAAAAGACATAAAATGTCATCGTTGCGATGGTTTTCATAATTTTGCTGGATGGAGTTACAGGGATAGCCCATATTTACAAGGTTTGTGTGTCTGTGAAACTGACTTGAGTGGTCATGTGACATGGAAGAATGTTCATGATTAGGTTATTCGAGACTTAATATTAATGATGTAGGTCATGTAGTTATATTATGTACCAGCAAATACAAACCATCGCTTCTCTGATGGGAATATTAAGGGATAGAGAAGACAGAGGAGGGAGGGGATGGGATGGAGAGAGGGAAAGAGAGAGAAAGAGAAAGAGAAAGAGAAAGAGAAAGAGAAAGAGAAAGAGAAAGAGAAAGAGAAAGAGAAAGAGAAAGAGAAAGAGAAAGAGAAAGAGAAAGAGAAAGAGAAAGAGAAAGAGAAAGAGAAAGAGAAAGAGAAAGAGAAAGAGAAAGAGAAAGAGAAAGAGAAAGAGAGAGAGAGAGAGAGAGAGAGAGAGAGAGAGAGAGAGAGAGAGAGAGAGAGAGAGAGAGAGAGAGAGAGAGAGAAGAAGGAAGGGATGGGGGAGAGAGAGGGGAGAAGGAAGGGATGGGGGAGAGAGGGGAGAAGGAAGGGATGGGGGAGAGAGGGGGGGAGAGAGGGGGAAGGGAAGGGAGAAGGGGTGGGGGAGCTAGGAAAGGGTGAGGAAGGGGGAGGGAAGAGTGAGGCAGGGGGGGGGGGACAGCAAAGCCCCACCAAATATCATGATACAATCCAGGAGAAGTTGGTGGGAGCGAGGAGGATGGGGGAGTGAGGAGGAGGAGGAAGTGAGGAGGGTGCTTGTGAGTAGGTGAAAGTGAGGAGGGTGCTTGTGAGGAGGCAATCATGAGGGGAGGGGTCCTCGACTTGAATTTGGCAGTGAGACTTGTGGAGAAGGGGAGTGGGGAGTAGTACAGGATTGAACGGAATGGGGTACATTAATACAGGATGTGGAGACTGCCAGGAGATGTACATGGGGGGTGGAGAGGGGAGGGGTTTGAGAGGAGGTAAGCGGGAGGGGAGGGGGAGTGAAGGCAATGTGATGGGAAGAGAAGGCAGCATGAAGGGAAGGGAAGGGAAGGCAGTGTGAGGGAAGGGGAAGGGAAGGTAAGGCAGTGTGAGGGAAGGGGAAGGGAAGATAGCGCAGGGGGAGGGTAAGGCAGCATTTTGGGGAGGGTAAAGCAACATGAGGGGAAGCAAAGGTGGTGTGAGGAGTGGAACAGTTTATAGCTGGGTCGATATTCAAACCAAGGCGAGACAGCTTAGGGCGAGCGTGCGTACCTCTCAGCTATCCTGCCATGATGTAGCAATTCATTGCTTTGTACAACAACTGATAATTTTTTTACTCATGTAATCATCTAATTTATTTTGCCTTCCCAACTTTGGGAAATGTTCCCACGTAGAACCGAGCCACCATTTCCCCATCAAAGCTTAAAGAGCGCTTACCATGTACCCTTAGCCACTTAAACAAGCACTCCAACAAAACGGTTGAAGAAACTTTTTTTCTCTACATTGTCAAGGCTCGTATAAGAGCTAACACACAGAATGTGTAACAAGGGGAGCAGGACACAGAAGGGATGGGAGAGGGAAGTACAAAACTGGGGATTAGACACATGAGGAGATCTGTAGAAGGGAGCGGGATGGTGCAGGGTACACAGGGTAAATAATATGGACACTCCAGGCAGTTTCAAGAAAGAAAGCAGGGAATTTGAAGGAGGTGGGTTTGGGGTGGTTTAATGGTGGTCGAAAAGATTGTGGTTTTGGATGGGGGGAAATAAGAGATGGTGGTGA